>NW_011350239.1:0-3919 GCF_000735185.1 Notothenia coriiceps
AGGATTTGTTTGTTTTTCATTTCAGGATTTGCAGCTGTTTCCTGCTTATGTATGAGTTTTTGGCCGTTGTTCCGCGTTTGCACCTGCCGGCCAACGTAGGTAAGTGATAGATTTAAACTTGGCTCAGTGTTCACTTATATAATTAATGCAACTTTAACGTCATGATATATACACGCTCAAACATATTATTGCACACAATGATTAATCTCAACTGCTGTCATCCTTACACAAGCATAAACACTTTCGGAGCTCCCGCTAACTCCCCTCTCTTTTCAGGTGGAGCCGAGTACCCGACCAGCATCTTGCCAGACAACATTCCAAGTAATATGGTTTAATCATTTAATAAATACCACATCAATAACTAGTAAAAATTATATAAACATTTGCATATATGCAATGCCAAACTGTACTGTGCAAATCATGAAATAAAGTGCAAACTGTTCACTACTAAAGTGCTGAGTGACATTATTACTGTGCAAAAGGAAGTTGTTATATAAAGTGCAAACCCACATGTGCAATATTACAAGGGCCCAAAGCCGTCAGTCCATTGCAAGGAAGTTACCTTCCTTTTGTAAGGAAGTTACCTTCCTTACAATGCCGGACAGGTGCATGCATACTGTTGTCGTCTGATGAGTGACCCTCCCCAATAAATGTCCATCCAGAGCACTGGCCGGCATAAAGTCAGGCAGAGGTACCTGCCTGATCCCCAGTTGGCATGCTAGTTCCTCGTCCATGATCATCGGACCCAGAGTCATTAAACGAGGCAAGGGTGTGGGAACCCTCTGGCAGCAACAGCCTAACATGGCATAGAGGGCGTTGATTAGGGGAAATTCCGGAAGCATGGTTGTGATGCAGCATATGCTGAATCCATTCTTGGCCAGATTGTACTGTAACGAGGATAGTTAGGACCCAATTGCAGCATGCTAGACCAGAGTATTGGTTCGTAATGACTTTTATTAAACTTGATGCGGATATAAAGCAGTTCGCAATGTCCAATACAAAATGTCCCACGGAAACACTCAGGAGAACTGATGTTGCTTCTTAGTTCAGGGCAAGATAAATCCACAGCAGGAAATAGAAAGAAACTCACATCGAACAACAGGCAAAAAGGAACCAGGAAACACACGGACTGGAGGTCGGGGACCGAAGGCTGAGACATTCAATGGGGAATCCAGATAACTGTAGGTCCGAAACAGGCAGAGTCTGCAACTACAAATCAGTCAGGAAAAGATTGCCGGAAGGTCTTGCATGTAGAGGGCGAATAAACAATCTGGCAAAAAAGGTGTAGTGAGGCAGGCGCTCAAATATAATTCAAACAAGTGAAATGGCTCAAAAAGTGTGATTTAGAGTTTAATTCTCTTCATATCTCCAGGATTTAGTTCAGGCTTCATTAGTACAAAATGCTTCTTCCTGATGCAAACTCATGATTCAGGGGAGAGTTTTACATAACAAATTCAAACTTTAATCCATCCGCAGCAAAGAGAGAAACGATAGCATACAGAATAAGTTTGTCCGGAAGGGCCCTTCTTTTTCTTCTTTTTCAATGCTTTTTATTCACTCCCTCCCCCCTCCTCACCCCTTCAGCTCCATTGATCTCTCTTTAGTCTCTCCTTCCTTCATCCACAGAGAATCATTAAAGCTCAGATATGATAGTCGGGATACATCAGAGGGAAGCTGTACCCCCACGTTCTGCTGCTTCACCTCCTCTTTTCAACTCTCCCTCTGCCTTTTCTAATCTCATTAACATTTGACATTTACATTCCCACTTCATCCTCCATCAGATCACTCTGTCTCTGCAGAAAGGCTGTGCAGGGTCGGTGGATCCGAAATAGAAGAAACCTGGACGAACTTTAAAAATACAGCTCAAAACACAACATTAATTTCCACTCAGCTTTGATACTAATATTGTATTATTTTATATCAGGTTAAAAAGTTTGTATATGACTTTGTAGTGTTTCTAGCCCATTAAAAGTAATCTGTTAAAGGTGGGGTAGGTAAGTTTGAGAAACCGGCTCGAGATACACTTTTTGTTATATTCCATGGAATGCTTTTAACATCCCGATAGCAATGAATATCTTAAGTGCTTTGACAAAAAATCCATAAAAAAATGTCATCTGTGGAAGCCGTAGTACTGTAAAAAGCACCACCAATCATTTTAGCCGGCCCGGCTAAAATAACTGGATGGCCTACCTGCCTGTCAGTCTTCCATCTGTGCACAAACTTATCTCGTGCCCTCATTGGTCATGTGCATGTTCGTGTGTGTTGGAGGAGGGGCTCTGTAAGGAAGTCTGAAGGAAGTGTCAGATTTTTTCCGGTTGTGTATTTTCAAATTCTAGCGCACTCGAGCTGCTTTCTCCAAAATTACCTACCCCACCTTTAAATGACACAATAATATTTGTTAGTAGAATATGATCTCATGACTGTTTTCATACACTAAATAATCTTTAATGCTCTTATCTACAAATGTTTCTTACCTTAACACGTTTAAACTGTCTCTTCTACAGAATGGTGCAGTGGTCAATTCATGTTTATGCAACTCAACTGGTTTAGTAGAATTAAATACTGTTCAGTGGAGAAAAAAAGGGCATTATGTTAATATCTAAATAAACATGAGGAACGTAAACAGATGTATGTATTATAAAGATTAACAACATGCCAGCCACCGTTTCACAATGAAATGTAAGGATATGACATAAATATCCCTGGCGATTCAGACAGATCAGAATAGCTAAAAGCAATGGACTAAGCAACATTTCCTTCAAATTAAATGATAAAACCCTTGTCCACAACACATAGAAATAGAAAATATGACAGTTTTCTTTAAATATGACCCCTAATTGTACCCAAACCTAACCCTAACCCAAACCTGTTACAAACCACTGCGGTTTATGATATTAACTAATGTGTTAAGATTAGGGCACTTTGCCGCCATGATGACATTGGTTATAAAAGAAAATCAGTTTCCTGTGTTAAAAATCTGAAGAGTTCTTGATCCATCCACTCTAACCTCTTGCTGGTGTAGACTTGTCATTTCATACTAACGTCAACTTTATTCCTTCTCTGCTGTCAAAATCCATATTAGAGGGCACTGTCACCTAAGCGTAATCATTGTTTTTTGGGGCGGACTTTAAATAACAAATGCAGTCTTGGATGATCTTTTAGTTGCAGTTTGGCTATGACGCACATGTATTAAAAAGTAGGTTAATGCATCAGTTAGACTTGCATAAAGCGCATAGAGCTAGCCTTTTGTGATTAATAGATTTTTTAAAAGCTTCAAAGTGAGAAACATTGATGCACCCAAAACTGATTCTGCTGCGCTCTAATTCTCAGTAGATAGAACTTCATACTCAAATAGAGCCTCTTTAAAGGGGCACTAGTATGCTCCTTTTCAGGTTCATCATTGTATTTTGTGCCATTTCTGTGACATGTTTACATGCTTTAAAGGTCCCCTATCATACTGTTTTTCATCAATATATTATAATTCTCAGATATATACAAAACATGTCTCTGAAGTGTTTGGCTCGAAATACCAAACAGATCATGCATTGTAGCATGCCATAAACCCCTCTCTTTCAGCCCTGTTTCAAAAGTGCTGATTCTGTGTCTGTTACTTTAGATCAGGGGTGTCAAACTCAAGGCCCGGGGGCCAAATCCGGCCCGCCACTTCATTTTATGTGGCCCACAAGAGCTTGCAAAGAATATAATCAGTTTATTATAAGGTTACGTGCCGCTTTACAAGAGCCCGTTGCCCATAAACTACATGTCCCACAATGCATCTCATTTTGTGAGATGCGCACTGAAGAGTCTTGCAATTATTTGCCCCAGACTTCTGCTTTCAGTCGTAGTTAATAATGAAGTTATTACCCTATCCGATAATAATCCAATGCAGAGGAAATATTGTAAAATAATACATTATTTT
>NW_011350240.1:0-2152 GCF_000735185.1 Notothenia coriiceps
TTGACAATCTAAAAAACAGCAACTCAACGGTTCACTTTATATTTCTTATTGTCTACTCTAAAGCATTTATTGCTTTCATTTTCCCCTCTCATACAGTGTGGTGTCCAGAAAGCTCCAGGGACTTCAGGGGGAAACCTCAGTGTGATGGACTTCCTGTCTGTTGGTTTGGCCGGAGAGGACTGATGGAGAGAGGTCTTTCCTCAAGGAGGAGGACCCGGCCTGATGGAGGAGCCCATGCTGGGCATAGCTGATACCAATGGCACAGGCCTATTCTGTCACTTTATTTGACTAAATGTGTTTACTTATACATTTAATAGGTTTACACCTTCTGTCTATTATGTGCTTTTTATTAAAAAAAAATTTGATGGTTCATCTCTGATAACTGTTTGTTCACATTTCAATAAATTGAATTTGTATTTGCACTCCTTTTGTCCATTATTCTTACTGAAAATGTTAGATTACACATTCCATTTATTTGTGACGTTACAAACTCTGCAGTCACAAGGCACAAGTGTTGTGTAGCTCATAAAGTGAGACAAATAGAAATAATCAGCTGATCGAGTGTAGATGTGGAAATAGGTGCATTCGATCAGTTGACTGTTTTTAATAAGGCTCCCTTTTACCAATTATAAATGGTAGTAACTCATTAATAAATGGGAATGTGTTTTACAATAAGGCTCCCTTTTGGCAATTATAAATGGTAGTAACTCATTAATAAATGGTGATTTGTTTCACACTTTACAATAAGGCTCCCTTTTACCAATTAGAAATGGTTGTAACTGATTAATAAATGGGAATGTGTTTTACAATAAGGCTCCCTTTTGGCAGTTATAAATGTTAGTAACTCATAAATAAATGGTCATAAAGAGATGCCAAGAAACATCAAGATGAAAGGGGGGAGAATCAACTCAGTGAACAACGGATACCAAGGATGCTGGCTGATGAAGAATACGAATTAAGCTAAGTAGCCAATATAAGGCTTAGTCATCTTGCCAAATAGTGAGCCTGTGTTGATGTATGAAAACTGTTAGAACTGGTTTATAAATGGTTCTTAATGATTAATAAAGTGTTTACAGTCTAATTAATAACCTAATTATAAACCTTTTATAAGGGTAGTCTTATTGTAAAGTGGTACCTTCTGAATATGCAAAATGTACAGATCTTTAAGATTTGACTGAAACTCAAAACAGCCCCAGTTCAGTCACATAGTAGTATGTAAATACATCTCACCGCTAACCCAAAAAGCTGAGAATGCAATCTAATAACAATGTTTTCTCAAATCTTAGGAATAGTCAGCTTTTCAGCCCAATGTGGTTAAAGCGGAATCAAACCAATCTCTCACGTTCCAGTGGTGGTATGGCGGTAACAACATGAGCCTGTGTGATGCTGGGCAGAGGCAGGACAGCCAGTGATAATCTTACCTGATTGGATTTGCCACCAAAGGGGACCTCCAATGTGAGCTAATTGTTGACTGGCAGTGCGCTTGATGCCCTCGGCCCACTCTGATGGTTTCACATGACATGATAACAGTTGGAGGTCTCTATGGGGGAGGTGAGGTGCAGCGGGGGGAGTGGTCATGTGAATATGATGCTTATCTTACATAGGTTGGCTTAGAAGTCTGTGTAAAAATACATAAAGATCACATACAAACAAAATCATTAAAGGTTCTCTTATTTTGTTGTTGATAACAAACATTTTCTAATTTCTGTTAAACTCAATCCTCTTAAGCTTTTGTCCTGAGTTAGATGTTATTATTAGTTTTTTTTAATACAGATGGCTGTACATTAGGGTAACATATAAATACTAGCTTCCCTAATTCTAAAACCAGCAACCAACATAATCTGTGTTGTTTTATGGCAGCTGAGTCCAAGACACGTAATTGAATAAACAAAAGTGTATCAGTCTACAGTGAAATTAAAGAGAAAAATGAAAAGAGAGAAAGACAGCATCAACACATCTCACTTTCCTTTAAGAAACAGCGAGAGCAGAGCAAGTATTGAGAGAGGGGAAAAAAGGAGAAAGAGAAGCCAGCCTCTGTGTGGTCCTCCTTGCGAGCGTGTTCTGTTTAACTCTCGCCAAAGTGTTTTAAAGTGTTACAAGTGCATTAGTGCAGTGGGTCATGCCTTTGCTTGGCTAACCTCTGACCCCCCCG
>NW_011350240.1:2182-42915 GCF_000735185.1 Notothenia coriiceps
CCCAGCCCTTGTAGCAGCTTCGGGGCGGGAAAGTGAGCTCATGTTGAAGGGGTTAGGCCCCACTGTTTGGAGAGGGAGTCGCCCCAGGGGGGGTAGAGGAGCGGCTGCAGATGAGAAGGCCGGGCAGTGGGGCGGGCAGCGGCCTGTAATGATCTCCTCATGGATCTTTAATGGCTCCCCTCAGTTAGTGTCAGCGTTCGCACTGGGGGGCACTGAATTATTCAGGAGGCTAAAACTGTGATCACACACAGGCATGGTCACAGATATGCCTACACACAGTCAATAAATAAGCACACTTGAATGCACACACATACATACATACTGTATAGACAGTGCTTTTTTCTCACACTCTGCCCTGTTATCTTTCTTAATAATCATTCTTCCTCTTAGTGATATCATACAGTACCAGAATAACATCTGTTCTTTCTGAGAAGTGTTGACTTTGCTGATTGTGCAGCTTACAAGACATAACATCCTTTAGTGACTATAAGATGTCGCTTGCACAACAGTGTTCAGAAGGCATTATCTCTTTGTCATTATTCAAATATATCATTGATCAACATTTACTCTCGCATGATGCTGTAGAACTTCAGTTTCTGTCCTCATGTTTTTGTGCTTCTTCTGCAGTGTGTCAGCTGTTATCGCTCTATCAATCAGATATGCAGCAAAACGTCTTACTCATCAAGCTGCAAACACGATGAAATGTCAAAATGCTGAGCCTCACATATGAACTTCTGCGGTTTTTCTTTTTTCAGTGGTTTGCTTTGTGTGTGTGCATGTGTGTGTGTTCAAAGTGACCATGCCACCTAGTGGTACTTCTCCCTTCTTAGCATGGGGTTTGCTTACACTAACGTCACTGTCAAACCTCACAGCAAAGTTGCTGTAGATGAAGGGAGTTGATAGCAGAGGGTTGAAGGCTCGACTGAAGTTTACAGCCTGAGTGATCGGGGCTGTGACGACCCCTCTGGTTCCTCTTGATCCTCAAACCTAAACCTCTCGACACATGAGAATACTGTCAGGACCCGCAGACCGTAACCACTCTTATAAAACACACATTCTTTGACCCCTGTGTCATTAGGAACAGTGTGAGAGAAAGTCTTAAGACCGGCAGCCTCTTAAGCAGCTCAGGGTTTCCTAATCTAATTACCAGCAGTAGTGGAGCAGGTTAACCTCCAACTGTCTGGGCCTAGCACCCTGCACCAGAGGCCTGACCCTCATTAGTTAGGCTGTAGGGGTCCTACTTCTGCCGGCGTCACCGAAGGAAACACACCATGGCTTTTTAATGACCCAGCTGCTGTGATATTCAGAGAGAATTGCTGATTCTCACTATAGGAGCAAAGGAGCTGAACATAACCAGTGTTTGGCTGCTTGATATGTGTCAGGGTCATATTAAAACCTCATCATTGTGCTTCTAGAAAGCTCACCTGGTAGTGCTGGCAGCCAATGTACTGGCTCTCAAAATGCTTTGACATGAGCAGTGGTAAAACATTCCTGCGTTGCCGTTGTCTTTCTATGGAGAGGGCATTGACACCAGAGGAGACGTAAGCCTTACTCGGAGTCGCAAATTGTCGCAAAGCGCTCTGCTCAAAGTAAAAAGTATTTCAACTTTTACCATTATTGCTAGTAACTTTTCGACATGCAACCAATCAGAGGCCAGCTGTATGAAAGGGTGCCAGCTAGCAGGTCAGGTAAGCAAAGAAAGGAAACGCTCTGAGGTGAGAGGAGACCAAATTGCGTTTGATTTAAAGGCAGCTTAAGTCCTTGCTGTGGTGGAATTGGGTGCTATTCCAACTTTTTAAGAGAATTAGCGCCTCTGTCTCCTCCTTTTGTCTCATTATGTAGGTTCATAATATGAGAAAAGCCTTGAGTGAACACAACAGAGTTTAATATGAGGCTTCTTTTTCTGAAGCATAAATGCTGCATTGTTTTCTCAAAGTACAGTGTGTGTAAAATCAGTTGGCAGCAGCAGGGAATTGTGTGTATAACAATATAAGGCCTGATTGGACATGTCACTGATGGCTGATAGGGGGTCCCCCGGCACTAAATGACCCATCGCCTCCCCGGACGAGCTTCATCTGTCTCTCTCTCGCGTTCTCTCTCTTTTCCTTCCTCCCCTTAAGAGGCCTGCTGCAGTTTTCGCTGTAAACCCAGGGGTCAGATGGAAAACATACACTCATAAACAGCATCTATTATTCATGGCTTACAGCCCGGCGATCCACTCACAGCTCGTGCCGGCTACAACAGCTGTCCAGCCACTCCAATCTGCGACGGACGGATATAGGATCGGTCGGACGGCAACATGTTCTCAAGCACATTGGAGTTAATATACGGCTGCTTTAACCAACTGCAGTTATCGCTGCTGTAACTTGCAGGGATAAACACATCTGTGTTGCATCTGTGTTCAAAAATAAGGCTGTCTTACTCAGTCTTGACGGCGAGGACATTTTCATAGAGCTGATGATGATCACTTGTTGTAAATACAAAGTTTGTATTGTTTCTAATCAACAGACTCAAACATTGGGCACCAAAATGAGTCATTTGAGTATTATAAAGTCCTCTGTTGATATCTAACAAGGGCAATTAGGACTTTTCCAGCACAGCGATTGTGTCATTTGACAATGTTAGCGTTTTGTGTGTAAGTGTGGGCCCAGCTTGGCCCAGAGTTGACAGTGTGTTAGTGTACTAATCCATTAGGGTCCCCAAAGGCCCTGTGATTACACACAGGGCTAATACACACATTGGTGCTTTTCTTCAGAGACTTTTTGCTGATGGTATCAGTGGCAGCTTGGGTGGTTTTGGTGTGTGTGTGTGTGTGTGTGTGTGTGTGTGTGTGTGTGTGTGTGTGTGTGTGTGTGTGTGTGTGTGTGCGTGGTGCGTGCGTGCGTGCGTGCGTGCGTGCGTGCGTGCGTGCTAGAGGTGGACGGGTGGGGCAGATGGATGTGTGTGCCTGTATGTGCATTTGCGTCCGGCAACGCGTAATGCTTTCGTTAAGGTCAGAGGAGAGAGTGATACTCGTCTCCCCTTTGACACCAAACCCGCCCCCAACAAGCTCCCGCAACACCCCCTCTTTTTCCCTCCGGACCCCACCCTTCCTACACGGCAAGCTCAACAGTAAGTGACTCCCGCTAACGACCTCTAATGATTTTAATCGTCCGCAATCAGGTGCAGGAGTCACGAATCTGTGGACGAGAGACAGACAGAGAGACAAGACAGACAGAAAGGGGGGAGGGAGTGCGTTTTATTTGGCGGGGCCGTAGAGCAACGGAAGGGTGGTCATAAGGAGTGTAGGAGCGTGGCACAATTACCTCCAGAGCTCCAGGGGAACATGACTCCAAACTCCAAAGCAGGGAGATGGGGGAATGGGAGCGCCGCTCTGGCTCAAGCAGGCTTGATTTGTTGGCTGCCTGCTGGGATATCTGTAACAGGAGAATCTTGAGTCGTCGTCTTGTAATTTGACAGTCGGTTTCCAACTCATCACTGCAACCCCGGACCTGCCTGATGGATGATTTCAGTGTTGATGATTTTAACTTTTTCGTGGTGGTTCATTGACTAAATCAGAAACGGAAGAATAGACAGTAACTCAAGGAGACATTTAGATCTGAAGGGGAAACGTTCTGTAAGACCAAAGAGAGACTTTGATGTGAGACATTGCTTCCCTTCAGTTTATGTGACCCATCAGCAACACTCTTATACCCCCAAAAAAGCATGCAAATATAAACTCATATGCAGACTAAATATAAACGCCTACAGACATTATTTTTTCAACTTTTTTACTTCTCCAAAACCCTCAAAAATAAAGCACATCCACATCCTCCCTTACGATAAAAATATAACTTGCAACATTGACTGAATCTCAGTGGAGCTCCACATTGGGAACACAGCGAGGTTGTTTGCGGCTGCCGAAGGAGCCAGAGAGGAGGGGAGTTGGGGTGGGGGGGGTGCGATTTGAGCAGGGCCATGCCAGAGCCGCATGAAGCGGGACCACCCAGGGTGGCGTCAGGAGCTTGGCATGGGTTCAGGGAGGTTGGTCGGCGGGTCGGCTGGCAGACCGTGCCCAGGGTTGAGGCAGCAGGCGGCAGCCGGCACTCTGAGGCCCTGCCAGAGCGGACAGAGATATTCAACTCTGCCCACAAAGGCCACTTCAGCCTCCCACAGCACAGCACAGCAGAGCCACAGTGATAGGGAGTGTGTGTTTGTGTGCCCGTCCTTGTAGGTCGGGTAGAGTCTAGGGCAGGCTGAGGGAGATATTTTTAGGGTCTAGTTTCCCCCAGATACAGGAGACCTCCCATATGGAAATTAAGAGGTTCAACCAGAAAATGTTTATTCATAAGAAGCGTGTACATCAGCATTCTATCTTAAGATGGTGTTGCTCCGCGAAACAGTACGGGTTTACCATATAGAAAAGCACTGTCCCTCGCCTCTGCGCAGTGTAAACATTAACAGTAAATGTTAACCGTTTCCTCCCCGCCGGCCTCCCACAGGTCGATAAGGCTGCAAAACAAAGACTTTCCCTCGTGTTTATCTCTTCCAATGAGGGCAGTCATTTCATCGCAGCACTTACAGCTTATAAACTCCTTGACAAATCACATTAGTATTTAGCTTCTCTCAGCAGTTTACTGCCTTGCTGCCAAAGTATCGTTTATCACCCTGTAATTCACTTTACTAGGTAAATTCACTTTGGCAGGTCTGTTGGGTCCGTCTGCTGCAGAGGATGTCGGAGGAGAGGGGATGTTGTTTGAATTTTAAACACCTTTAGCAAATCCATCCGTTAGATATACTCGTTTATCCTTTGGAGGAACACAGGCCTGGAGCCTTGCTGACATTAGGTGAGAGGCGGGGTGAACCATGGACACGTAACATCTATACTAACAACTACGGGCCATTTAGAGTCCCAGATGAACCTAACCTGCATGTGTCTGTAGAACAACACAAGCACAGACAACAACTCCACAGTTCCTGCAAGTTTAAACCCAAACGCAATATGGAGTTACACCTCCTGCAATCCTTTATCGAAATTAAATGTACAAATAATATTCAGTCACATTGAGAGTTCAGGTTTTCCTGGAATTGAAAACTACAAACATGATAATGCTGCTGTTGTGGAATCACTTATATTTCCATCCTCTCTTTTTCTCTTCCTGTCTCTTTTCCCTGAGGAAAGACGAGTGTGCATCACTTTCAGGCCTGATTCCATTTAGGGCTTATACAACTTTCTCTAACTCATATTTGCTATCAAGCTTTTATTAAATGATGCCAGTGTAGGAAAAAAAGGCAAAGGCTGTGCAGGCTTCAGAAGGACCAATGTTTGTTTACCAGATTGACTTCTAGCAGCGTGGCACTGCTCATAAAACAAACAGTTATTCTTCTCATGTATTGGATCAATATAACAAGAGTCATTCCTCCATATTGGTTCCTTTTTAACATTCCTGTTTTCTCTTCTCTTTTTCTCAAGTACATTGTTTTTCATTAGCTTTACAGATTTACAAAAAAAGGTATTGATATGCACACATATATTTAAGGAAGTGAAAACAAGACAACACCATAGTGGCAAGACCACAAATACATTTATACTACAGCAATTATTATTTCCAAACAGTTGTAATATTGCTGTTTTTCTCAGTATTATAGAATAAAATCCAAGGTGTGTTACTTATTTATTGAGAGTAAAGTTGGGTACAACCTTCTTGTTGTGCTTTATTAAAAGATAAATATTATTATTTTGATAAACAGAGTTTGGAATGACTTCAAACTATTTTCTAATATATAAATAATATGTCAGATCAACTTAAATGCATATATTTTTTAATGACTGCAATAATTAGCTCTCAGCATTCATTTTCTTAGTTTATAACTTTATGATTTGTGTTCATAATATATTTTCTACAAAATGAATGCAGTTATTTATCCTTGGACAAACTGCAAACATACTGTTAAAAAGCCATGAATCCTGCCTCCCTCTTGGTATCGATCAACCTGTCCATGTGTGTGTGTTTGCAGAAGAACAAAGGGAGAGGTGGCAGGGAGCCCCCCCCTCCCCCCTGAGCGGGCACGCTGCACTTCCTGCTCCCGCATCTTGTTTGAGTTGAGTGGAGCTCATGCAGGGCAGGGCAGGTGTTTGACTGATCTCTATAGCCTATTTCCCCGGCCCGTTTATCATTGTCACAGCCCAAATCAAACTCCCCCCCCCCCTCAGCAGCAAGCTTTCCTAAAGATTAACAGATCTGCCTCGGCTCTCAGATGCACTCAGACATGACTGTCCGTGTAACAGCTGCGCCCCTTTGCTCTCCGCTCGTTTTTCACTTGTTTGAGTTTTGAAGCTCCTCATCACCTGTGTTGCTTTCCAGTTACCTCACGCTGCTTCTCATCCTCTCACCCTCAGCTTTCTGCTCATGTCGCTGTCCGTCAGCACAGATAAATCGGCCCAATCGCTCCCCTTTGCTCCCCTCCAAGATACATTTGCAATTAATTTATTTTGCCTTGGTTTCCTTTCCCTGTGCCTCTCTCTCCCCTTGATCCACAGGGCAGCAGTCTGGAAATGATTTTGACGCTTTAGTCGTAGCGTGCAGCTGCCTGTTGGCGACATTTTGCACTCCCTGGCTTTTTATTACAAGGGAAAAACAATAATAGGTTGCGCTAGAGAGATCTTTTTATATATGTGTATATATACAGATATATAAAACTGTTAAGCGTTTTATTATTGCAGTTGTAAACACGGCAGCTGTTGTGGGAGGAAGAAATGCAGTGTTTATTTGCCTTAGGGGGACAGCCTCGAAGTATAATGCAGAAATGTACATCTTTGCTTCCTTTAAGATGCGGAAGTGTTCAGATAAGGTATCTGTGAAGGCGTGAGCTCTGAGGTTTGGCGTGTTACAGGCCCTCCACCCTGACACCTCTCTCCACCCTGCTCATGTCCCCACAGACCTTTGCATCTACTGCTTACATTTAGCCGTGCAGGCAAATCACTTCTGCCACTTCTAGAGCATTAGTGTCAACCACAGTTCAGAGATAGCACATTTCTACTCCCATCATAATTTCTTCTCACTAAATAGTTGTGTTATGTTAAAAAATATGATACTTCATTCCGAATTGGTGTCAATCTCACACAACCCAACATATTGAGGGTCGTTCCTTTTTGTTTTCTCACTATGACTTTGAAAAATACAAGATGGCACCACCTCAACACATTTCTGTGTAGCGCTCAAGCGGTGTTGAAGTCTAAAAATCCTTAGAATCAAGACCGAAGTCTCTTCCTTACAGTGATGATTTCTTCATACTGTATTTTAGAACAATAACATGAATAAGTCTTTAAAACTATCCGCTGAAGTCCTTATTATAGCAGTGTACTCTCAGAAGCACAGGTATCACTCAGAATGGCCATGTAGGCTGTTTTCTATTGAGGTGAGCCTGTTGGGGGATTGATTTGATGCTGGCTCTTCTTTTAACAAATACCACAATTCCCAGTTGTTAGCTTCTCTTTTTTATATCAATTTGTGCTACTAAGCCTTTGAAAACAGATTCATATTGGGCTCTGAAGAGAACACAAACAAGTAATGATCACACCTTGGTATTAGATTTTTTGTTATGTGTCTCTCTATGGAAGTGCAAAACAAAAAATATGGAATATCCCTTTCTTCCAAACTTTTTCCCGATCTTAAATTTCAAGGTTCAAGGCTTTTATTGCAATTTGTACACAGTGTAGATATGTCAATTAAAACAGTAATTTGTCTTTTTTTTTTTTTAAAGCAGGGACAATGGCTGCTGGTGATCTGCTGATAGAGAAATCAGTTCAAATAACATACATTTTAAGGCAATATCATACATATTTTGTAACTTAATGTGGAATTCCTGAAGCCAAGCCCGCCTCACCTCAAATACATCTCTGTATATGTCCTGTCAGTGCTGAGCCTCTGCGGCTTGTGTTTGCCACGCAGATGTTTAATCTGCACTCTTTACCTGCACTCTTTAATCTACACTCTTTTACTCTAACCTTAGCTGTTTGCTGGTAATCTGTCAAAACCAAGTGAAGGCCATAATTTACCTTCAAAGAAACTCCAGGACATCAGGTTTCATACTCTCCAATCTGGCATACACCAAACTGTTCCTATTATCCCCAAAAAAGGTTACTATTTGATGGATGCACTATTAAACATATGATTATTAGAGAACACAGCAGCGTGTCTGCACAAAGACAGATTGTGTGATGGTGGATCCAGTGGGGAAAACTCCCTGCTGATAGTGAGAACTCTTCCTGCTTTACAGCCAATTATGTGGCCACTGGTCAAACACTTGTTTATATCGTCACCACTTTGGTCAATTTGTTACCCTCCATATTTTCAATTTCATGTGTGTGTGTTGTGCGCGCTGTCCCACAGTCCCACAGCCTAGTGGTCGTCTGGCGTTTTCAGGGGGGGAATCTCCACCCCAAGTACAAAGTTGGCTAATTGCCCCCCTCAGCTACACCACACACACACACACACACACACACACACACACACACACACACACACACACACACACACACACACACACACACACACACACACACACACACACACACACACACACACACACACAGACACACACACACAGACACACACTAATACACACAAACACAGAGACACACGCCACGGTTCCCTGTTGTTCTGCTTCTAGGAGGGAGGAGGGGAGGATTAATCCTAATTGCGGTGTGTTGGAGCCTGGAGAGAGGCCAGGATTACTGGGGGCTTCTCCTTGATCCTCAGAGATGCTGATGGTAATGCTCCCTGCCCATCCCCTGGCAGCTGCCTGCGCCATACACGCATATGCATCGTACACACGCCACTCCCACACACACACATGCAGCGGAGTACAGTTTCATGAGCGCAGCAGCCCATAAGTATAGGTTGTGTGTCCTGAATCACCGGGGGTTGGTGATTCACTTCTCCCAGTGCAACCTTAGCCTCTCTCTGAGTGTGTGTGAGGCTGCTGCCTTGCGTCAGGGCTGCTGCGCTGCTGTTTATGTCTGCTGGCGTGTACGCAGGCTGCGCCCCCAGCTGACGCACTACCACCTCAGTTGGGTTAACCCAGTCTACGATGGGAGACACATTTAGCCTTCAGCTCACTGCCTGCTCATTCATTGTGACTTTGTAAACTGTTTTATTAACTTTACATTCTAGAACAGCTAAGTTGTTTTAAAAAAAAAAAATGTTGTGTATATAACTGAATTGAATCTGTATACTGTAAACTCTCTGATGAATGTTCTTTACCAGAACAAATAAACAAGTGAGAATTGGCCTCTTTGGCTACATTTTCTTGGAAACCTGCTTATAGGGTTTTGGGTTAAGCACTCCATCAAGAATAAGATGGTTGAAGTGCAACTTCATTTACCGACATTGTTTAACCTATAGCAAAGATCTCTAATGGCGCTTCTCTATTCTGGTAAAGTATTACCGGAATAGAGAGTATTATTTTGGGGTATGTGCTTATTGCTACAACCAGGATATAGTTAGCTTAGCTTAGCCTCGAGGCGTGAAGTACAGTATAGAGACACACCTATCCTTGCTCTGATGTTCTAAGTTTATTTAATTGTATTTTTTGTACAAATAGAAAATCCAAGATATAATATGTAAAAAAGTGAGCTTCAGATTTGCTGCATATCTTTGACAGGCTAGCTATTTCCCTTTTTTTCCTGACTTTATGCTAAGCATGTTTGCAGTACAAACATACCATCAACCTCAGCATAGAACCAAAATATAAGTAATAAATAAATACATTTCCTAAAACATTGACTTTAAAACGGTACTTTATTAAAGTAGCATTGTACACATGTCAAATCTTAAACCATATGCACCTCCTACATCACTCGTATTATAATATTTATCATGATCTATAAAACTATTTGTCTAACCTTCAATTTGAAGGCAATGTGTATAAAAAGAAAACATCTCCCTCTTGCGAGAGCTCTCCGTTCCAGCATTGAGGCCAGTGCTGAACCCTTTCTGCCCTGTCAGGCCTCTACACCATTATAATGGCCGCTGTGTGAGAAGCCGCAGGCCTGCCCTCCTCCCTTAACAAAATCAAGTCAAAAAGCAATTAATATCTTAATACCTCCATCAGCGCCAACCACCAAGCCGCCAAAAGGCCGGACTCTTTGTTTTTTCCGCCCCGGTGTCGGCTGCCTCGCTGCTCTCGACTGGCCCGTGGTTTCCTCGGTTTCATTTCCCAGTGCCCCGGCGGTCAGCTGTGGTTTTCCAGGGGGCACGGGGTAGGACTTTGCGGGCAGGAAGGTCCCCCACTCTCCCAGAGCATTAAGTACTACACTCCAGGTCTGAGAGCTCCATTGGCCGCAGCTCTGGCCCCATCTAATGCAGCGGCCTTCTGGATAAGGCTTGACCAGAAACACTCATCCACTCTGCAGGCTCTCCGTGCATTAAGGACACACCAGGATAATGGTCAACACCTCTGATGTGGGATTGATCTCTGGGGATGTGTTTTTTTAGTTATTCAAATGTTGAAGTCTTGCATCGTGATTTGTAGATGTTGTGTCTACAACGACAAATACTTTGGCATCTTTTCCTCATGCAGATCAAGGCATGTCAAAATGATTAATGATGTTCTCTCTTCTGTTCTTAAGCCACACAGTTGAAAAATGCTGACAAGGACGTTTGTTTTGTCTTTGCTTAGCTTATATGAGCTTATGTTGCACAAGCATTATCTAGGTACCATTAGCAGCACTAATTCTTTTCATATCACTAAACCCGATTAAAAGCATTTCCCCATCTCAACCACACATTCTTTGAACACAATACCTGGTCCCAGTTAGGTGTTTCTTTTATAGCTCAGCTCTTCAAAGGGAGGGGAAAAGATTGGTTTTGACTTCTGAGCCATGGCTCCACAATATTTGGTTTCTCTACATTTTCATTCATTTCTCTTGGCAGGCGCGACCAGTAACTGGTGGAAGGTCTTGGCAGAACATGCGATAAAAGCTCATGATTAAAGGGACTAAAATAAGTACTGTATATAACTCATGTATCCATTAACCACTGAGAAGAGAAACAGAAAGAGCAAAAAAAAGTGTTTTTCTTTTCTACCCTCGTCTGGCCAGTTAGTATATATTATAAATGTATAATATAGTCATCCTCATCTCCTCTTTCTGTTTATCTCTCTTTCTCAATGCTATATTGAAGCTTCTCATTGGGAAAGCTATATGTATCCTCTCTGGCTCATGAATCTTTGTGATGCATGTACAATATGATCAGTATGGTTGACTTGCATCCGTGCCACTTCTTCACAGTGTATACAGAGCGTGCACATGGACACGCTGACTGTCCAGGGTCATCCGATCCCAGGCCCACACACCTTGGCCGTCTGGGTGGTGGTGCCTCTGAGTATACTGTAGTGGTTTGGCCCCAGGCCCCTGCTTGGCTTGCCTGCCAGCGTCTGTGCTTTAGCCCCTTTGGACAGTCCGCCTCACAGTGCTGTCAGAGACCTGGCTGTGCAGCCTTCCTTTACCATCAGAAGGCAGCTAAAGAGCAGCTGTACAAACACATATACATTAAACCAGGCCTGTATTCATGACTTTATGTTGGAGCCTCTCTGCGGTGCGGTTCTGATATTCTAAGAAGTTGTAGTGGTCGTTGTAGCGGTGGTGGTCTTTTGCGTAGAAACGCTGATGTCGGCGGAGTCTTTCAAGGGCACAGTGGTGGGGAGTGATGGCGCGGTACCAGCTGGACCGGGACGGACTTCAGGAAGTGGATTTTGAAGTGTGTAGCATAAGAGTGATTGCCCTGACTTGGACAATGTAGGTGGCTATAAACTATTGGGTTACAAGTGATTTGGCTATAAGCAGCACATTGTCTTTTCATAATGAAAGGTTTTATGATTATGGGGTTTAAATTCTACATCTGCTTTGGGGCTGCAGCCTTTTCCAAATTCTTGATTTATCTTCCAAGGGATGAGACAATGAACCAATTGAACAGCTTCAGTAGTGATTGTTGATGGTTTAAGATGGAGAGAGGTTGTTACGATCCATCCTGCACAAACTCTGAGTGGGGCCCATTGTAGAAAAGATTGATTTACTATTTATGCCTCTGACAGCGCAGATAGGGAAGAGTCATAATTCTGTGCACTGGGGAGATTAAATTCCTGTATCGCTGTCAGCTACATTAACTGACTTCCTGGATCTCAATTCAATTAGCGCAGCAGCATTCTCTAGCATTAATAAATCAATAGTGATGGCCTGCTGATAGGCGCACTGCATGCAGTATACTGAAGATGTGTTGTGCGCACATACAAATACACACACGCCCATTCGTTACAGTGTGTCTGTGCACTGTTTATTACTGCTCATTAATGATTCCCAGCCCTGCTGTAGTCAGAACTGCCAGCTAGCATGTTAGCTGATGTTTAACTACACTTGGACATGGCAGGGCCCTTAAACAGATAGATTTATGCACGCTGAAGACAACACACACCTTTTGATATCATCTCTGGAAGTACTGGAAATTACTACTTGACAGAAATCATTATCCTGTTGATCAGCTTACAGTTGCTGCTGTTCAGCCAAGTAATTAAAGACCGATTGTCCCTCCAGGCCCTTAACTCTTCACTTACTACTTTAGCGAGCCAAGACGCTTGTGCCTGAGAGCCAGATAAAAGACACAAGCTATTGTTTTCAGCCGTTAAACCTCCACAGCTGTTTTGAAAGCTCTGTGACAGCCAGTGGAGAAACAGAACCAGATCCTGGGTGCCACTGACGAGGAGGAGGAAGAGGAGGAGGAGGAGGAGGAGGAAGAGACATGTTATTGCAGTCAACCTTTTCAGGCCTGTTTCGGTCTTGGCATAGGTCCTTTACACAGTCACACATGGCAGTAAGGATTCAGACGTGGAGGAGAAAGTGGCCTTTGGATCAGCTGTCTGATAGTTTAAATATTATTTAGGTTATTCCAGTCTTTTCAAGCTTATCCACCATTAGGTTTGAGTTTTTCTAAACCACTTGTCAATGTTGGCATCTCTTGGGTACAAGGACGTCTTTCAGTACCTGTGCATACTTAAAAGTTGTGATTTGTTGACTCGCATCTTTATCATCCTCTTCATCTGTTTCTGTCGTCGGACATTTGTCTAGTTTACTAATCTACTCAATGTTTCTCCAGTGCATTCTCTCTAGATGTTGATTTCCCTTCTGATTACACAAACTATGCGTCACTCTGCGAATTGCCAAGGGCTCATTTGGCCAGTGGGCCCGATGAGACAGTTGATAAGGGCATTGATTGGCTCTCCTTCTGAAGAAGGGAAGGATTTCATTGGGACGAAGATATAGGGGCAACACGGCATTCATTTCAGCAATCAGCCAACCATCCTCCCTCCTTCCTTTCCTCTCCCCATTTGGCCAAACTCGTCCCAGAAGTCTTTCAATATGGATTACACTGCATGGTGCGCACTGTGGTAATTCAAGGTGAAATAAAACTCTTTTAATCCTATTGGCGGCAGCAGTGAGAGAGAATCTGTATAGTGTAGAAGGACAGAGGTGATTAGATGTATGTGGCCTTTCCTTTGATGCCCATATCTGCCTATTTCTACCTCTGGAGGTTGATTTGGTAGTAACGGTCTAGTGAGCACGTCCTTAGTCAAGTCCCTGTCTCCTCCTCTTTCTGGAAGTGAGCGCTGCTCCAAAAAATCATAGGCCTTCATTATCTCCAGTCAGGCAATTTTGGGAACATAATACTGTCTCAGGATTGGAGAGCTTGCCCCCATCAGGGCTGGGGCCTGATCAAACCACTTGCACCGGGAAGGGGAGTTAAAGAGAAGCACGCCTGCCAGTCGGTTCATCTCCCTTCAAAGGCATATGGTGCAAATTTGATCAAAAGTATAGGGGGGAGGGTATGAGGAGGCATTCACGTCGCTGATGTGAAAAATAAGGCCAGGCTGTAAAAAACCAAATCAAACCATGATCGGCTCTCTGGGAGTGATTAGAGCAAAAGAAGAACCAGCTGCCGCATCGTCTACCGCATCTCAATCTCGTCCACACACTGGCAGGGCAGAGGCAGAGGGAAAAGGGAGAGTGCTCATCCCTTCATCTGCCTCTGTGGCTTCTGAGCTCTGACAAACCACAGAAAGAAGAGACAGCAGGCAAGCGTGAGACGTGTGGCTAAGAGAAAACAGAATCTGGAGGTGTAGAGAAAATAGCAAAAGAGATATGGAAAAAAAAAAAGCAAAGGGAGGAACTGAAGTGCAAGAAGGTGACAGAGGTCAGGGTTAGGAGAGAGTGCAATGAGGGAGGAGTTAGGATATAGGGGCCTGCTTCACCCCCTCTGGGAAGCCAAATGGAAGAGTCCCTGTGTGTCCTTAAATATTCATGTGTAGTGTGAGTCGCAGGCCTCTCCTAATGCTTACTAGTGGCCCTAGGAGACCAGGCCCTCTATGGGTGAGTATACACTTCATTTCAAATTACAGCCTATCGTTTAGACAAACACTTATAGACGGTTGCTTTATATTCATCCTTTGTTGATTAGCTTAAGAATCAACGAGTGATCTGCCTTTAGTTTCAGAAGGTAGTGCAGTTCGTTAAATATGAATTTGGTAACTGCTGGATTGATTAGTGTGCATATGACTTATTCAAAAAACACTTACACATTGCCTTCTTGAGATTCAAAATTTGACCACCATTTCTATGTTTCAGTCAGTGGAGAAGCATCTGCATGCTCCAAAGGTTAAGTGTACTGTTAGTGTCACTTTGGGCTTCCTCCTGCTCAAAGTCCTCTGCATTAATGACAGCAGTAATTGAGATGAGATAGAGAGCTCATCACCCCGTGACTCCAACTGTATCCTCATCAGGGCCCTAAAAGCCCCTTTGTCCTCCACAGGGGAGGGTGTGAGATGGAGCTGAGAGGGTGTAGAGACCAAAGGGACTGTATACTTTGTATCTTAGGCCTAGAAGTAGTGAGTGTCATCTCCATGAATCATTCACAAAGCTCAACAGAGTCATACAACATCCATCTTGTCCCCATATTTCAAGGCCCTCAGCTTGTTCTATTAGCAGCGCTCAGTCATGGTCGTGCCTGTGCTAATACACAGCCTCACAAATCTGCGTGTCTAGGAGCAGTAATCAATGCCATTACCAATAGAGTCACAGGAGTCAGCGCAGGGCAAGGCCCCCTCTCTGTCCTCCCAAGGCACGGTCGGTTCAGGGTGAAGGTCAAGTTGCCAGAGTGACTGTCCCAGCTGTAGCGCGACCACAGAGCAGAAGGCTAAACCCTGCGCTCCGTCTGTTTGCACAGTTTACCCTGACTTGGGCTTTTGTCGAGGCTTCGGACCCCCAGATTGTGAATGGTCCCTCTTCGTGGCCCTTGTGGTCTTGGTCAGCAATGGCCGTGCTGTTGGAGGGAGGGGGGTCACAGCACAACAAAGACATCTCCTGTTTACTGCAGGGAGTGGGTTGGTCAGGGTTGGCAGGGTGAAGGCCAATGATATTGATTGGTTACCTTCTCGTCCAAAAGAAAAACATATCAGACTACTGCGGTGAAGCCCAAGGCCTTAATGTATCTGGCCAATGATTGATCGTTTGATTTATAAGTTGGAGCTTTCATTTAAAAGGTTCTTGATGTTAATCTTGACAGACGAATGCTTCAACTTTGCCTGATGTATTTTTCCATCTTTAATAATATTACAAAATATCTACTTATTTTGAAACACCAACTAATAGGTTTAAAGCATTCCGAAGTGTATCCCTAGTTGTTTTTTTTATTCCAAGTACTATGATCCCTGCTGTCTGTATTTCTGTTGTGTCGCCATGGTGGTGTTTGTGTCTGTCTGTTTGTGACGATGACTCATGTTATAAACTTCATACCTACGCCACAGGTTTACCTGTCAAGACAAGTTGAAGATGTTGAAACATTGTCAAGTAATGCATTCATTTAGTGAATTAACGAGCCTATTAAAATAGCTAGCTCTATTTGAAAGGTTATTTTTAAGATACCTGTAGGAGCATCTAGTCGAGGTTGTGTGGGGGAATACCACAGGCAAAATCACACCTTTACAATTGCGCGATGGAATAGCTATTTAATAGTGACCCCATTGGCCTTTATCCCTTTGAGTTTTGCATTCCTTATGTAATTCTGTCAGCCAATGGCTATTATCTCCAGGTCAAATGAAAGCTGGATTTTCTGCACACAAGAAGTGCGTCCTATGTCAAAATCAGAAGAGGATAGTGCTTTGGTTTTTCCTTGGTAGCATTGGTGGCCATCCTCACAGAAAAGTATCGATGTACGTTTTTTGCAGTTACTATCCCCGTAATGGGAATAACAGTTGGAGGAACAGCCGAAGTAACTGTGGAAAACAAAATACAGTGTGTCCTGAGGTGTTGGTAATTGCTAGGCTCTGAAGAAAACAGAAAGTTATCTGTTTGTCTTTGCAACAGCCACACCAACAATAATACTTCTTGGAACACTCAAGGGAAACGTTTTTTTAAATGTGTCTCTTTCCACTTCCAACTTTGTATCAGTATCTATTTTATCCATATGTCTGAAATATCAGGTTAGCTTTTCAGTTTTATGGAAAGTGCATAACTCACATCTTGAAAGTTAGAAAGGCATGGGAGCCTGTGAAATATTTATATTTTGTGAGGAGAGACAGCTAAATGTAACTCATCACACATTTAAGTGGTTAAAATGGTCACCATACTGTGATCACATCTGCTGGGGACCTTTGTTTCTTGTCTGAACCCGAAAACCAAAAATCCCAAACTCATTCCCTGTAGCCTCTCACACTTTTGAATAAAGGCATAAAGACCCCTTCCCCAAAATACATACATCACAATCATTACAAATGGTCAGAAGGTTCAATCAAAGCTACAATGGTTTGCAACTCACCACTGCAGGGATCCCACACCTGCACCTAAATAAAGGAACCAGCCATACTTGTAAGACCTCTGCTCTGAATACTCTGACATATGGTGAATTGAACAAAGTTTGACAATCACCCCCCTCCTATGAGTCTAAGTCATTTTTCTTCGCCTCGCACTGCTACGTATGGATGTATTCAATCAGAAGCCATTCCCCCTGAAACATGCTCTTACACAGCGAGTGAGTAAACCTTTATGTAACCGCCAGTCGAGTGGGGAGTTCATTTGATGGAGAGCCCTGCTTGATTTGTTTGTGGCTCCAAAGAGGCTTACGACACGCTAGCTGCCCCTGTTCTGCTCTGATAAATGGTTCTGGTGAGAGGGAGGAAGGAGAAAAAGTGTGTGTGAGACCTCGCCAAAGACTTTGGGGTTTTTCACAGCTTAACTATATTAAGAGACAATCCCCCGCAGACACACACACACACTCACACATGTTCAGCTATTCAATATGAATGCACACATATACGTCGAGCTGTGTGCAAATATCTATGAACCTTCATTTCACACCCACACACACACACACACACACTGGGTGGTATTCATTGAAATAAACCAGCACATTGATGAGGTGGGAAGCTTTTCTGTTCAGACTCCAACAGATTGGCTCCCAACACTTCCACTCCCTCTCCGTCGTCCTGCAGAGTGTGTCGTGTGTTTGCTTGGTAACGCGACTCTGCTGTCTTCTGGTCTTCTCCAGGCGGGGCTCTAATTGAATGTTACCTGTCCCACCCAGCCGCTGCTCCAGCAAAACACTGCCACAACTGATTAGCTCACACTGTAGCTATGCTAATGGTCCGTGAACACACAGGGGCCCACGTGGAATGTCTGTTCACGACGATGTGTGTGTGTGTGTGTGTGTGTGTGTGTGTGTGTGTGTGTGTGTGTGTGTGTGTGTGTGTGTGTGTGTGTGTGTGTGTGTCTTTACATCTGCCTGCCTCTTTGTCTCTGCGACTATTATGTGTAATGAGTGAGTATTACTATAGCGACCGGCTGCTGACAGGCCACACAGAACGGAACACAGTGGTCACGCAGTCGTCCCACCGACTCCCCCACAGCACACACACACACACACACACACACACACACACACACACACACACACACACACACACACTCACACTCACACTCACACTCACACACACACAGTCCTCATGTCAGGACTGGGCAGAGAGTGTGCCCCTGGAACACACAGATTTGCTCCGGCTGATGGCAAACCACAGCAGAGGAGCCTGTGGTGGCCTGCATTTCCTTTAATATCCTGGTTAATGTACAGACAGAGACCAGGGCCTCTAGAAAGCCACTGGAGCCCAGCCAGACTTCCTAACCTTCCACCACACTCTCTTATGTAATGTTTTGATCGGTACAGTGGGCAGTGTTTAGTGTGGGGGATGTAAATGACTTTTATCTGGACATGGCAGTGTCTCCATTTGGCTCCACCTTTTCTTCACTAGTAGGTCTCATTTTTGGTCAATTATACTGCAAGTTGGACTTTGATTTGGACTATCAATACATTTAGAGCTCGCTGTTCGTATTACCTAGAATATAAAATAACCCTTAGACGACTCTGATGGTGAAGTGCTAGGCTAACAAAGCACTACACAGAATCCTCTTGGAGTCACATCTCAAAACCAAGAAAACATCTAGCAACAAAAACTCCATAGATGATACATTTTCAGGTTTGCTTCGGTTTTGGTACAGACTAAACAAATATGATATAACCTGTCAAATAGTGAGCTTTAAAAGTACCCATCGGCATAGTTGTTGGGGTTTGACAGAAGCAGGCTCGCTGTTTACAGTCTTTGTGCTAAGCTAACCTAAATGCCTTTGGCTCAAGCACGATAAAACGATATAAATGGTGTACAGAGTTTTATCATTCTTCTCATCTAATTCTTAGCACGAAAGCTGATAAGCGTATTTCCCAAAATGTCATACTTTTGCTTTAAGGCTACAAAACACCAATTAATCAAAACACTCGATCAATGAAGATACTCAGTTCATTTACAAGAGGATCTGTTGTCTTAAATGTGTCCGTGTCGAGGATTTGATCATTATGCAAGCCCAACTTTTTCAGATGGAATATTCAGTTTTAAGGTGAAGCAGAAGCTGAAATCATGAAAAAGAAGGCAGACCTTCAGATTGATAATACATAGAGATGATGGAGGGATAGAGAATGCGGAGTGGAGAGCTAGCGGGGGTGTATCGCCGCCTCGACTACACAAATTAAGCAAGGCTTCATGCGCAGACCATCATTTCAGGATTCACAGCAGCTGGAGAAACCGCATCTCCTCCCATGGAGCGGGGCCAAGGCCACAGCTAGACCCGAAAAAGCATCATCTTTTTTATACCACAAAAGAAAAGGAGATTGAAGGAGAGGAGGGGAGGAGAACGGTTTCGAGGGCAGCAGTAAAAGAGAGGCTGTCTTCATGGGGGTTTGTGGCCGAGGAGAAGAGAAGGAAACCACAGAAAGATTACGAGCGAGGGGGCTCTGTGTTTCAGTTAAACTTCTCTTTCTCTCGGAAACCGTTATATAGACTTGCTGACCCTCTCTCTCTCAGTCAGAGCTTCCTGCCTCTGTCTACCATGCAGAACCCCTCACTCGCATCGAGCCAAATCACACCTCTCTTGCCGGACTGCAGCAGTTCATGAATTAATCCACAGAGAGCTGTTATGCCCAGACTCAAACACCTTGCTTCCTACTTACATGGGGGGGCCACATTATTCTTAATACTTTTTAGATTCTTTGCTTAAAACAAGCAACTTTAAGGTTGGCTGTCACCAATTCGCTGAGTAAGCACACCCGAGGATTGCCTGTCTAACAACTTGGGAAGTAGCCGACAGCCGATCTGACACTTTGATGAATGGCAAATGAAATAGAAGTGGGAATAGGAAACGAAGGCACACTCAATGGTGTCCTAAACCTGCCGAATGCCGTGTTATTTTTCCCGTTCTCTTCCCGAAACTTCCTGTTGACCTTGGTCATGTGACATGGGTGGTTGAGGCCAGTCGTGATTGGGTGTTCCGGCCTCGTCTGGTCTGGTCTGGTTTAGCTTGGCCCGACTTGCCGCTCGACTTCACTATCCACAGAGGTTGGTGTTAACAATGGGTAAATGTCACGGCCTGTGTGCTTTTGTGTCAACGCAGGATAATTGCACCCTGTCCGATGGTCATGCTTGGACCAGAGCTATATGCAGTGTGTGTGTATTGACTTCCCTTCCTGAACCCTATACTTTTCTTATTTGACAGTTTTACTCCAGCTGCTGATCTCTTTGTTTGTTGTTTCGGTCTGGGTCGACGGAAGTGGTTTTCAACTTGTTTTTCTATTGACATCTCCTCACTTTGAAAAGTTTAAAAGCTCTTCTTCAACTCTACATGAATTAGAACAGTAATGTCCCGACCACCTACATTGTACAGTAGAAGCCCCAGCGGTCGCTCCAGCTGCTGTGCGTTTGTTGAAGCCTTTGTAATGCACCAGTTGTCATAGGAAATAAATGCAATTAACATTTATGCTGCAGTTCCTGTCATATCCTGTTGCTGCCTGCATGTGGTGGTGAGGGGTCTTGCCATTCCTATTTATTATTTACCATTCCTTTGTAGTTTATCAGAGAATAATGTGTTTTACTAAAGGCTGTCTGTCCCCTCTGTTGGTGCAACATCACATCTCTACTCATCTCCCCAAATCTGGGTAATGGGAAGAAGGGAGAGAAGGAACATCTGCAAAGAGCCTCCGTAATTATATCTAAAGATGTGGAGAAACAGAAGGGGGGGGGTATAGGAATAAAACGAAGGGGGTGAACAGAGGAAGGGGGGGGGGGGAAAGACACAAAAAAAATTTGACTGTGAAATGACTGCCAGATTTCTATTTGTGCGTCTTGAAAGGCTGTGTCTCTGCCGCTGCATATGGGATGTGGGATGAGAGCTCTGGCAAATCAAAGGCGCACTGGATAAAGATCTCTGGAAGCCCATGCTAGTAAACAGCCCCATAAAAGTGGCTTGCGGGGTGGAGCGTCAAAGAAAAACTTGAATGTCTGCCCACCTCCAATAAAGCCAGAGCTTCTGCAGGCGTCGGTTCCAGCACTGCGCGCGGGGCTGCCGGTGGTTTGGACCTTCCTCATTGTATCATATCCTCTGATTACGGGCCATCAGTCATGCAGAATACTACCCTGTCTCTGATAGATTTTCCAACTTTTCCACATCTTTTTTATAGTGTGTGCCCTTTTTCATAATTTTTTCATCACCTTGGATGCCAACTCTTCTCCAATTTTCACCATTGGCTTTCAAAGTGGATCCCCCACATTTCCAACCCCACATCCATCCTGTCATTTTCCGCAAAGGATGAACCACCAGTTCTCTTCAATCTAACCCACTTAGCAATATTTTTTCCAGCAAACAAGACATGTCCTGCAGTGGCACTTGTAGCATTAGTGCTAGCAGTCCACAATGCTGAGTCAGCAGATCTGCTCTCACTGTGCAGCTGCCTCGTTTCTTTGCACTTTATCTGTGCCAACTGTCGTTGCACACTGTGTGTTTTCTCTTTTTTCCCCCTCCATCCAGGATGTAAGTGTTTGTGACATTGTGGCTAGAGGGGGGCGGAGGTGTTGAGGCCAAACTATTTCATTTGAAACAACTCAAACCCGGTAGCATTCCAATGTAGGCAACCCTCCTGCAGTTTGCCCCGAGAAGGGGAAAAAATAGGAAATAGAAAAACATGGCTGCGAGCTTTGCGGTAGAGGAGGCTTCATGCTGTGTGGCATTTGCGTGTTGTTGTTTTTCTTTTTGGTGAGCAAAGTGCTTCACACCACAGAAACACCCTTTACCTTTAACAGTGATAAACACTTCTCATCCGAGTAGCACTTCATTATTACCAGCTCATAAAAATGTATAAAAAATTGCGATTTGATCTCATGTTGAAACTTTAATCGCACATGATGCAAAATGTGGCAGATAGATGAGTTACCCTCTCTTTTCCCCTGTAATTTATCCTCACTGTCTCTGGCTCAAGCTTCTCCTAACAAAGAGCGCTCTGTGTGGAGGCAGACGGAGCAGTGCCCTCCAGTGGTGCAGCAGCTAAAAGGGGCCCTTCAAAGCAGCTTTACATGCATTCCTCCTCGGTCGTAGTCAAGGGCTCCTGGCTGACAAAGGCACACACAGCAGCGTTAAAAAAAAATCTGTTTCCACCACAGTCTGAGGAATGTTTATCAGTGGTAAGCACACTGCCCTGGAAGCATATGGTGTGGTTTCACTGCTTCGGGTGCACGAGAGGTGAACCTAGGGAAAAGTCGTATGATCATAAGAGACCTAACGGATGGTTGGTCATGTGAGTTTCCGGTAGTAAATTCTGTCCTCCTATTCATCTGATAAATTTACTCACAACTTAACCTATACTTTTGACACCTTCCTCTGAAACACACACATGAATTTATGTTCAAATACAGAGTCATGCAGACATACAGCCGTACAGTTGGTGTACAGTAAATGTGCCAAGTTAACTACCACTAACTACGGCATTTGGTAACCCCATCCACCAAGATCAACATGACATGTTCCTTGACCTAGAGTCTGATTAAGAGAGAGACACTTAATATTGACACACATCTTTTCAGACCACACCTGCTTTCATTATCATTTATACCAGTAACCCACACATTGGTGTTCTTATTGACAGTGGCTGACAGTGATGGAAGTTAAATAAGTACTTGAGTACTGTGCTTTGAGCAAATACCGTTTTTAGGTTTTGAAATCTTACTTGAAGCTACTTTGCATTTGTACTTCAATGTGTTTTCATGTAAATATTTCATTTTTACACATCTTAATTATCTCAATACTTACATATACGTAAAGTAAAAATACAGCATACAGCCTTGCAGTAAATATTGCTTTTGTTGAGCTTTTAATGTTCTTTTTTTGTTCAAAATGTGCTGTAATGGGGCGACTGTGGCTGCGAGGGAGTGCGGTCGTCTTTCAACCAGAAGGTTGTGGGTTCGATCCCAGCCCATGCAGTCAACATGTCAATGTATCCTTGGGCAAGATACTTAACCCTGAGTTGCTCACGATGGCATGGCCAACGGTGTGTGAATGTGTATGCATGTTAGTTCCTTGACCTAGAGTAACATACACTGCTCTGTATGAATGGGTGTGAATGGGTGAATGACATGTAGTATGTAAAGCGCTTTGAGGGGTCTTAAAGACTGGATAAAGCGCTATATAAGTACAGTCCATTTACCATTTACCATGTAATGGACTGTATTATACAGTATTCAATTCAATCTTTATTTCACACTTAAGGTCCATATCACATACAAAATGACAAAATACACAACAATAAATAGGATTAAAAAGCTAAGCAAAAAAACAGATGAAAAACATAAAATCAGTCCAATTACAGCTAGCCACACATATATGCTCACTGTCTGTAGAGGCTGTTGCGCCAATGTCTCCAAATCATGGAAGAGAACCGAGTAGAACTCTTCACAGGGTTAATTAAAATTGAGATAACATGATTGTCTGACTCTTATAGGCGACACATGAATTTGTACATTACATTTCTTAAAAGGGCTTGACAGATGGCTGACACTATGCCATCTTGGTACCCTCACCAGCAACCGTAAAGCATCAATGTATGCAACTTTTAGTTTTTGCATGCTGCTAGCCTTGTAGTTACTCCACAGGTGAGCTGTGTACAGAAAGTTTTAAAAAGTAATACCTTGACATCTACAGAGCACTTGGGAAATTTCCGCATTAATATGTTTGCCTGGGCATACAGTTTGCAGCGTTGTCTATGGATGTCTTTGTCATCTGTGAGATCATCAGAGATATAATGACCAAGGTACTTAATATCACAGCACACAAGAAGAATGTTGCTACTGGGTATTACAGGTGACATTGGCTTTAATCCCTGTACATACAAGTTTTTCATAAAAAAACTTATATTTTTACATTGTTCTACATAGCCAATATTTGAAATAACATAAGGAGTCCCTTCTAAACATAATGCTATAATAATGCAATAAACTTTATTCAAAGACCTATAAACTCATCATATATACACACAGGCTCCTCTGTCAGAAGGGCCTCACTTTAATGACCCTCTCCCCAGTAGGCCTCGTTAACTTCTCCTCAGGACAAATTAGGAGGTGTTACACATGTCAGAGGTCACTGTGCTGCGCTCACATGGCAGCATGCAGCTCTCCAAATTCACAACACATGTTCCCATGATCCGTAACCCTAAAAGGTGTTAACTCAAAGTTCACCACCTCATTTAAATCCCTGCTTAATGGTGCGGCTCAGCCTCGCGAAGTCACCGGCAAAAATTAACATACAGGAGATTTAGCAACGTGCTATGTGACAGACAGCTGTTCAACTCTGGTCTGACTTCAATATAACGTGTTCTAAATCAGAATAAGGGACAGTTGGTGTCACGCAACCACGCAAAAAGGATTTTGATGGAGCGGATGCTAGATCAGGAGTGGAAGTCAAATGGTTCCCGGGTTATTTAGTTTGGTGTGATGCCACATGCTACTCATTGATATATTATGTTATTTTTTACCTCAGATGCATTTGAGCTCTGAGCAAAGTCATATTGAAATAGTAGCTCATATATCATAGTTTCATCAAAAGCAACTTTGTATAAAACAATAAATATTCTGCCCTTGATGGGTTTCATCTTTGCTAAAAGGGAAAAGCCTTTTTGCTTTTACATTTTATTGATGTGGTTCACATTTATGAATGGTGCATTAAAATCTCCTGGTTCCCCACTTTTCCAATATGAATCAAATCAAGAACACAGTTGCTGTTTCACACCAAAGATTATTAGTGAAATCAGAGCCCACCGGATAGGATTCATATAACACCCCCTGCACTCTTTGGCACAAATACACTTGTTTATTTTGGTCTGTACCCCGTGATTTCTCCAGTGTGAGTGTAAATTACATGTCGCCACCATTAAATATTTAACCCAATGGAGCATCAATAATTAACATCTTCACTTCTTATGCAACGGTGGCCGAGGAGCTGGCCCAGAAAGGCCCCTTGCATTAGGCTCTCCTTGAGGTTAGAGACTGTGGCCACCTTACCCACCCATTTCTTTTTAGCGGGCTGATGGACGGTCGCAGGAAGTTCGTAAAAGAAGACCCCCCCCCATCCTCTACCAGAACAGCATTGTCTTGGGCAGGGAATGGCAGAGTGCTGAGAGGATGTAAGTGCTTCTTCAACCACAACTAAGTATGTTGTGTGGACCTGAGGACTCTCAAGCTGTGGGCAGGATGGGTATAATGATTGGTTTGGAGGAGAGAATTGTGTGTGTGTGTGTGTGTGTGTGTGTGTGTGTGTGTGTGTGTGTGTGTGTGTGTGTGTGTGTGCGTGTGTGTGTGTGTGTCTGAGTGTGTGGACAGAGTGGTACAGGGTAGGTTACCCACATGGCTTCCAAAGCCTTTAAGCTGTTCCCTCTGCCCCCAAAAGTGGTGTGTTTGGGGTGGCTCTGGCATCTCAAGAGTGTTACCACTTCAGAAGTTTATTCAATAAATGGACCGCCATAATTATTGTGACGATAAAAGCTCCAAACCACTGACGGAATTTGATGGTAAATATGACTTCCCTGACAAAGGCTGTGAGAGAAAACGCTTAGTGAAACTGGAAACAAAGCATCATGGTAAACACTGTGTTTATTGTCTTACATTGTGAGCTGCTTTAACTTTCCAATAGGGTGTATTACTACTGTACAGTGTACTATAGTGCTGGGAGATGTAAAAGTCTCTCCCTATATAGTTCAACAGTGTCTCTCCAGCACACTTAGCTCCCCCAGGCAGTGATCAATACAGCTTAATAATAACCTATAATCAGTCTCGTCACGTTGGGAGTGATGGTGACTGATAGGCCTCTGCTTTCCGCCTGGCGCTCCTGCTGACGCTAATGCACCGACTGTCTATGAACGACTGTTTATTACTCAAGAAGGACATTTTGAAGTAGCCTGATCAATAATAAATGTTGCTTCCTTAACTCTGCCTGCATGCATGGACGAGGCAGGGAAATAACATGTAAACAACCGAGCAGTCTTGACTCCAGTAGGAAGGGTTTTACGTCAGCAAGAAAGAATAAACCTCACAAGTGGTAACCTACTCCAGAATAAAAGATTAGTGATTAGATAGAAGATTGTTTGACTGGTCTTAATATGTAATAATATGAACAACTGTTAAGTTCTTTGATTCTATATTTAAAGTGAAATATTATGGGGACTTCCCAAATGCTTCCCAAAAAAGCTCAGTGTGTATTATTGGCAAGCGATAAAAGTTTTCAAGCCTTGGAGATACTTAGATAGGGGGTGGTTTATTCTAATGAGCCTGCATGTGATATGGGATAGGAAGCCAAATCACGATTGCTTATCAATTGTTGCCTATTTTCTTGCCTATCTGCTGTGAAACACTAATTTTGCTCTGTGGACTGAGGTGGCCTTCCCTCTCGAGAGAGCCATTTCACACAGGCAGCACACTTTGATTCTGGCTACTGAATGGTCCTTTTCAGCTGGCCTTCTCACTTTCAAACAGCTATGGCGATAGATATATAAAAGCAGCTCTTCAGGCCTTCGAAAATATTTTGGGAAACCAAAATAGCCTGGCACTTATGAGAGAGCGAGCGAGCTACAGAGAGAAAGAATGACACTTTTTTTCAATATAACTGGAATGGAGACAGGCTGTATATCTGCCTGTTGAAATCTCACTGGAAGGAGAAAATGTTTATTTTTTTCCACTTTGACCACAACTTAAAAACCCGAGGAGTCTGATGTCTTCTTCGCTCCCCCGTCTGATGGTTCAGTGTTTGTGTCTGCATCCATGGTTGTCATCGGGCTGGGGTCGGTGGGTGGCGGGGGGCTGATTGACTCTAAAAGTGGATGAGGTTTTCCCAGGTTCTGTTTAGGCCGTCCTGTGCTGAGCTGACACTAGAAGAAGCCCAGTTAGAGAGAGAGGAGACGCCCCGTCTACCCATCTCTGTCAAAATATTTGTTTCTGCATGGATGGGGGGGCTTGGTGTGTGTGGGTGTGTGTATGTCAGTGAATAGAATGGTCAGTGGGACTTGCGGCGCTCCATGTGTGGGCACTGCCCAGGCTGTCTTGCCACCCTTTGCAACCACACACACTCACTCATCTCACCTTTGCAGGACGAGTGTATGTCCGTCCCTGTCCACACACACACACCAACGGCGGAGTCAGACCACCCAGGAAAGTGGGGAACCATGAGAAGGCCACTTTATGCTCCCAGACAGCCCAGTCCGACCACAGTGGCGCCCCTCTAACACCCATGCAGCCGCTATTACCATCAGAGCCTGTGTGTGTATCTGTGTGCTATGCATGCGCCAGTCTATCCGCCTGCATTGACAAATGTGTGTGGACGAGGTAGTGACTCTTCTCTTTACATTCAGCCAACCACAGGCTCCAGCCCATTTAACTGGCTTAATTTAGTTAAATGACTCCGGTGCAACATCAGACGTTTCACATTTGCTACCTGGCACTCCCTGAGGTGTTAGCAGCACCAAGTCCGGCCTCAGTCATTACTCGGCAGCTCTCTCTAGCACCACCATTACCCAATGCTGATATTTATTGTGCTCGTGTGTGTTGATAGAAGCAGAATGGGAAGGCTGGATCGGTCAAAGTGCTGACATTTATCCTGTGTGTTTGTGGCTGCGACGGTTTGCTCGAGACTTGTCATGTGACCGCCTTTGCTTTGTTCTACCTCTCTCTGTAGACCATCACCCGACCATGATGAAAATTGCCAGGGACAAATTAGCCACATGTGTTGAGTAATGGTTACAACAATTGATTGGGCACAGCTTGGCTTCAAGGAGTTTCTATGTGTGTGTTACTGTGATAGAGCATATGCATGTGTGCCTGCAGTGTTATAACTGATTGTAAAATGAAGCTTGCGTGTCACTCATTGTGTGTTTCTACACACCAGCTGATATTTGTACTGGACTGTGTCTGCATTTGTTAGCATTTATCATATTGATTCTTTTGTCAGTGATCAACACTCAGCCGCTGACATTTTTTCCAGTTGCTGTGACATTCCTGATGAGGGAGGAGGAGACGTGAGGGAATTGCACCGACAAATCTGGAAGAACATGAGTCATTTTCTGTGATGCTTTTCCAACCCAGCCTCCCACCACGCCACGCATGCCATGGCAGCTGCTCCACCTTTGATTAATGACTACTGCTATTGTCGGCCCTCGTGCCTATGATCTTTTTAATAAAGTTTGTTTTTACGCCCAGAGAGCTGGTTGGACGCGCTGCAGTGACTCATGGCACGGATGTTGCTCCATCCCACACAGTACAGAGAGAACAATGTTCAGCTTCTGTATACATTTAGAGCAAATATAATAATTCATTTAAATATTCTTGTGTGATCTCTTGAAGCTTGTCTGATTTTCATCTGTTTGTCAGCTGCTGCCGTCCTTGTTATTGAGAAGTCAAGATTCAAAGGCTTCATTGTCTTATGCTACAGCATAGTTTTGGCAATGAACATCTTAAGTCCCAGGCTCCTATTACAGTGCAACATACAATATCATTTAGACATAACAACATTTATATATATATATAGTGCAAAAAAGTTAAATATATACCTGTAAGATAAAATCAAAACAATTAAATTAGATACTGTACAATACATAATCAATACATACTCACTAGCTAAAGGGACACTAATTTTACACTTTTCAGTTTACTCGTCATTATGTCATTTCCATCATGGCAAATGTATCAAGAGTTAAAGGATAAATCGGCCTCTATGGCTTCATTTTAGTACAATACTGAATCATTGTATTATCACTTTAATGCTTTCAAATGACTGATCATCACTCCCCCTTAAACCATTTTTTGGAAGCTGGATTTATGGCCAGAAAGACTACTATTATGCAATGTCATTGGTAAAGACGGTGTAATAAGATGGAAGTTGTGGTGTTCTAATGAGTCTCACCATGTATTAGATTTCCAAAATAAGCACACTTTTTTGCTTTACTTTGTTGATTAGGTAATGCGGTGGGATTCTGTTTTAAATATTTTTCCCTTTACTGAAAGACATTTCATGTGCTGTGTTTAGAAGTGGTCACCTTTGGGAAAGATGAGAGCGAAGTAACAGCAGAGGAAAAATAAGAAGTGGAAACATTCTTAGAAACACGGTTGCCATTGCACCCGTCACGCCAGGAGCATGATGAAACCGCTGGTGTGAGCTCTCCATTCAGGGACACAGCCACCTATTTATTTTTCTTTCCTGCCTTCTGATTGGCCGGCGGAGGTGTGCGGGCAGCGAGCGGCGAGCTTCCCTTCCAGGGCCTGATGACAGATCCAAAGGATAGTTCCCTATCCCTCTTGTTACAAATAACTTCCTCTGACATGTTTGGGCACGCTGACAATGTTTTGAGTGAAAACAGCTTTCAGGGCTGGATGGGATACAAGCTTTCAACCCTTAGGGTGGGCTACTTCTTCAACTGCTGCTCTACCCTTCTGAAGAGAGAAAGAGAGACAGACAGAGCCTAAGCAAGGCTGGGATTAAGGACTCTACAAGACACTGAGGACAATGAATAACAGAGCCTTTACAGTGTGACACAGGCCTGTTTTCCCTCAGTCAGTGCTTTAAGGGCGGCAGCAGAGGTGTGTCATTGTTGACACAGTCAGGGAAGAATGCCTAGACGGTTTCCCTCTGTTGCTGTGACTGGATCTACTTCTGTGGTTTGGGCTGTGTGTTCAGAAGCAGTTCCAGGTCGCTGCATGTGATCTGTGTCGTGGGCACACACCGCCTTTGTGTCTGCACTCTGTCCTATAGGCATTAACAGTGACACATGCCAATGCTTTGGAATCGCCACAAATACTTTGATCTGAGTCAGTGTAGTCATACAAGTATTGTTGTTGCTCCTTATTTGAAGTCTATTATTAATTCACTATTTGATAGAACCCCTCCTCCAACATTTCAATCATAGCTGAGCAAATGTAACACGCCAGACCTGCTTGGCCTCCAGTATTGGTGCCCACAGCTTTCTCGAGAACTGTTCCTCAAAATACCTTCGCCCTTGACAATACGCTTCCTTAGAAATGAGCATTAAACCCTGGCAGAGTCAATCGGATGAACAAAATACATTTTCAATGCTGCAAGTCACTTCTGAAAATTGAAATACGTGTGAGTCTCAATCCTCTGAAATGCATGGCCAGTTGCCAAACAGGGTGGCAACGCGTCAGGAGATTAGTTTTTGTTCTTTTCTCTAAAGCACAAACAATAGTTGGCATGATGCGAAGATGGTCTCCATTGTGTGCGATTTGGATTTCGCTATAAGCATTTTCTCTATGTGAACAACATTTCCAAATGTCCTGTAGATGATGATGCAAGTGTACACGGGTACAGAACAACATATGCAATCCAAACGTGCAATGGCTAAGAGTAATGGAGAACAATAGTATAAAAAGGTCCTCAGTGAACTGTTAACTCCGGTCTCAGTCCATTTGTTCCATCTCCTATTTATCAGCTGTCCTATGGGGCAAGTCTTCCTGATCAGACCCATCGGAACGCTGGTATGTTGCCTTCAATTGCCTAATCAGAGGAGATGGAGTAATCAATGAGGTGGATGGATCCTAACAGGAATCTGAAATGAACACCAGCCCCAAGGATCAATGCGTGGCCTCTGTGTGTTTCTATGTGCAAGTCTGAGGCACTGAAGAGGTTCGACCTTCGCCAGGACAGCAACGCTTTACGCCTGGGCTGTATTGGATCACTTTTGGGAAATGATGAAGGGGGAGGAGAGGGAGGATAGAGCGGGTGTTAATTAGAGGTCGAAGGCCTGCAGAAGGAGTCCGCCACCACAATCCACTTTAGTTCAATCAGAACACAACCTTTTGAGGCCGGATCAATCTATCTATTTTATGAAAAGGACAACTTATCCTGCATGATCAATCACAGCGAGAATGAAGGATGTGGGAGTTGAAGTGAATGCATATTGATTTAGTCTACAGCAACTGTTTTGGAAACCGAAGGCAATAAAAAAACATTTTGATGGCGACATCAGAGGAGGAGCTGACGGATAAGATAAGCGAAGGACCAAAGGAAAACCACATGGGTGAGAGGTGTAGAGAAGGGAGATATGGGAGTGGCTCATCACCATCTGGTCCCCATCACCTCTGCCATGACTCCAGTGATGTCACTCTGAGAGGAGATGGTACCAATTAGAAAGCAGACTGAAGATCTCCTGAACAAGGAGATATGGGCTCAGTTCCTGCTCTCTGGTGTCACTGGATCAGAGGCTTAGTAAGATGGTACCTTAGCCTCGAGTATGGATCCTATACCTGTCATACAAGAGTACTGCAAATCAAACCGCATTATTGGTATTCATCTTTGTAGATAATAGCAGTCTAGCTGGAAAATCCACTACTTTGTTAAGCTCCTCTGTCACCTCAGCGAGACGAGCAGCGCTGGCTCTCCTCTTATTTCTTTATCAGAACAGGAGACGGCTCAAGCGCTTTCCCAGAATCTGTCAGGGCCCGGCGAGCACAACGCTTCATCCATCACAGGAACCAGCTCCACAGGCTTTTCATTTGACTGTGGAGGCCCACTTCTGAGGCCAGCCCCATTAAGTTTTCACATTCGTGTCCCAACGCCTGTCATTTGGCTCACATCAACCGAAACGCTCTTTCATTCTCGCCGTTTCTCCCTCTCTATTCCTCACGTCCCATTTATCTTGATATCTCAGCTTCTCCCTTTTTGCCCCCGACCCCCCTATCGCTCGATCATTTTTCTCACTTTTAATGAGGAGTGAACTCGTTTTGAAAATTATGGAGTGATCCCGAGGTCAAAGCTGCAAATGAAAGGCACGTTTCGCAGCACACCCAAGACAAAACAAGAGAGGATCGGCAGGGCTTCCAAAACAGAGCTGCTACAGTGTGCGTATGCATTGCTTTCATGGTGCGACTATACAGTAAATTCTCAGTTTTTGCAGATAATCTGAACATTTTACTATAATTGGTAGTTTAACAAAACAATCAGCCTTAATCCTCAATTCACGTGCATAAAAAGAGAGAAAGAACCTAGCCTGTCTTCCTCAGCAGTTAAGCAGAGCATTTGAGAATCTGCTGAATGCTTGGATTGAGCATCTAAACACTATCAGGTTCCTGCTATTACTCTATTTCCCCTCAAAGTATGGCGTGCAGCGTGTGTCGTTCTGGAGGGCCGGATCACAGGCTAACACTGTTGACAGTCAGATTTAGTCTTGGAGCAGACCTGATGCCTCAATCTCCTTTTCCCTCTTCATCTTCTCTGACCATTTTAAAAGTGGTTCTGGTATCTCTGCCAATCATTCCGCAAACATTTTCCCTAATAGGAATCCGATGACTCAAGGCAGTTTATCCGTCATTCTGGCGCTGCCTAAAATTGTTGTGAGGCCACAGATTTGGCACAATGACAGTTGGTCTGAAAGGGGGCTAGATGGCGTCTCTGAACTGTATTTGCTATGGGTCTGTGCTTAACAGTGATGCAACAATTACTCTGAAATACACGTCCAGATTGGTGCCAGTCATATACACTATTCTGCTAACTTTAAGTCTGCTTCATATCAAGTTGGATTATGTAACTATAAAAGAAATTCAAAACATTCAGGGTTGTCATTTCATGTATGCAGTGCTATTTTGTATTTATATTTTGTGCTGATTGTATTGTTAATAATGTTTGGAGGGGAAATGTGTTTCTAATCATGGTGAGGTCAGGGTGGAGTGAGGGGTCACACAAGCACTTTCACCCTGGAGACCAGCGGAGACTTGTGATGTGTGATGTGTGATTTTGTTTCAATTTACCACAAATTTAAAACAAATTGAGAATGCGGTTTGGTTGTTTAGTTAAGTATTGACAGGGTTGCCATATTGACATCAGGTAGCAGTTCTTCTTTACCGTGTATTCTTTTCATTTTCGTTTTGGCCAATCAGTGCAATAGCAAAAACCAGGTAGCAGGAATGTATAATAAATCACCAGCCAAAAGCAAAAGGTGGATCATTTGCTCTGGGAATAATTGGCATTATAATTTACTAATGTAAATGCAAACACCTTTTATTTTATAAAACATAGCTGTCAAGTTAAACAAAACCGCAAGCAACTAATTAATTAAAAACATTTATTACGTTTTTTTTTATTCTTGGAAAAAAATGTGCACAAATAGTACTACTGTGTCATGTCGTTCCCTGCAGCTCTTCATAACCAAACATGCCACAACCTTTAGTAAATCCTTTGTAATATGTCTGTAGTAGGTGTTCTGGTTTAAACCACAGTTCCCAACCCATTACACATGAAGGTTTTGCCGTCTCATTTACATGTTTTCATTGTTGTTGTGCCAAACAGAGATTGATGTGCCATCCACTTCGGACTGCCAATGAGGCGGCATTTAAAGTAGACGTGCTGAACATTCCTGTGTGTTGTGATTGTGAGTGTGTCCTTGCTCGTAGCTGAGGCAGCGTTTGAGGCCCGCGCCGGCCTCTGCGTGTCAACACTCGACAGTTAGGTTCCAAAAAGAGAGTATTGATCAGAGGGTCAGCCGTCTGCAGGCCGTTTATTTACTCTCCTCTGCAGCTCGCAATTTGAAGGGAGGAGCTGAGAAATGTTCCTGAACAGCCTCTTTGTGGATTTTGACCTTTTCTCCTCTCTTATCCCTCTCCACCACTCCAACCTCCATCCAGGAAGGAAGCAGTTGTTGTGAAACACTCGGCCAGTTTCCCCTGCACATCATCTCGGTCGGCTCCCTTTGGAAAAACAAAGACAGAAGTGGTTTTGGACATTGTTCTATCTATCCATCAGCGTGTTTGGGTTATCTTGCAAAAGCCCTAAACATTTACTTTGACTTCTTTTTGCATATGTGCAGCACTTCAGCGAAAAACCTCACTTTTTAAAATCTTGACTTTCCCTCTCTCTCTCAGCTCTTTAAGGTGTTTACATAATGAACATATTGAATTTGTTACTGGGCCCAAGTCTTATTTCCACTTCGCTCTGGGTAAATAAAAGGATAGACCCTATATTAAAACATATTTTTAAAATTATATGATAATTAAACCAATTAGAAGTTGTTTATGGCCCCGTGCTTGGGTTATGGCCACTTTGGGCATACCATTGAACAATGTGGATCTTGTTTGGCTGACGTTTGAAGCGGTTTGGCTGTTTGGAGGGTCCTGTTAACTGAGACTTTTAAATAGCTGCTTTTTGAAGCCCTGTCGCACTCAGCCCAATCCGTGTGCTCCTGGAAACCCGAGGGGAACGTTATCAAATTTAACACAAAAACACACATTCTGTTTTACATTTTGTCAACCATATCCCCTTGTCCGAACCGCGCCCCCCCAAAAACAGACACTGGTTCCTTTTTCCTAGTGCCTCACCTACTGTATTTCACCGTCTTGATGGGAGAAAGTTAACACTTGGCCAAATTATCTGGAAGGTTGCTGTTGCTGTGTTTCATGTAGATGAATCATGTAAGTCACTTTTATACACGCCTTATCTTCAGTCTATTCGCATTCTTTTGCAAGCTACTTCATGTAGCAATGTCTAACATTTTTCACTTAATACACTTTACCTAATGGTGTTACAACATGACACTTAGAGAGCTGTCATGTCAGGTTTTAAGAGATTTGGTTTCATTTTTTTAAATAGTACACTCACTGTCTCGATACTTGGAGTTGAAGACGGACGAGAAAGCATGCATCAGTGCCTTTCCTCCGGTACATTTCAGAGAAGGCTTTCACAAACCACTGGTAAAAATGTTTGTCTCAAGTTAATGGTCCTCTCCTCACACTTGAGAGCAAACAGAACAAACAAAAAGCACTTATGTCAAACAGCATCCTTCATTACATAGGAGAGAGAATGTTTTATTAACTCTAAATAAGCCCCACACCTATCGTAAACACCTATATTACTGTAATGCTATCAATAAATGAGCGAGAGGAAGCCTTTCAGCCTGATAAACAGCAAACAGCTCTCCATTTGCCTCTGACTAAAATGATTTAATGGCCAGATTGAATCAGTGGAATTAAGTTGTTGTTTCAGTCCCAATGTATAAGCAGCCTGAGCCAATGGGAACTTACAGGATGTTCCTCCAACACCAGGTAACTACAACTTTTGAGTATTTGACCCAAACAAAACAAAGTCAAAAGTATTGACAAAAGGTTTTCATAAAACAAGAATTCAAAGAATATTATTATAAAGATATATTAAGCAGCAACCAAGAAATGACAGAAGCATTAGGGTAATTGTAGTTATTTAAGGAGGACAAATAGGAAATAGATACATTAATACATGTGTTTCAGAACCTAAACATGAACTGTAAGTCAAAGAAAATGTTTTGTCTTGTATTGCTCAGAGCGTTTTAACATAATGTCATGGGAAGCAACATCACGTTGATAGTTGTTTCCCAATTGATATTCTAACTTGAAAACATTTTTGTGAAGATTCTGACACCGAATTCAGCACAATGTTAACGATTGTTGACCAAATGTTTATGTCCAACCCTTGATTAAGATCAGCTAAAGCATTTAGTAGACCCTCACACCCTCCCGCGTTTCCAAGTTTCATGAACTCCAGACTAGTCGTTTTTCCGTAATACCGCTGACAGACCAAGAAACAAACTGAATGAATATCCTAACCCAGAATGACTCGGTGAAAGATACATTTCAGTTATTTATCTAACAGAATTGTATCTTGGAATATTCATAATGTCTTGTCTGATACATTTTAATTGCATTATGGCCAGTATGAGACCTGTTTTTTGAGGCTCATGTTTTATCAACACTTTGCCTTCGCACCCATAAATCTTTCCACTGCCTCTAATATTGTTAAGTGTAGAAAGACACAGCATCATTGCAGCATCATGCTGCACGATAAGGCAGCGTTATGTTTACTTTTGAGTATCAAACGTCTTGGTTCGTGCCCATAGAGAACCCACACGTCTTCATGTGTGGGAGGACTCCCAGGCCTTCGCTCATACCTCTGGTTAACCATTATCTTACATCAGGCTTTAGAACACTAGGCCGCAGCCCAGATCAGCCTGAAATGGGCGTGTGATTTGATGAGTTAGCGTGGGGGGGCGAGCGGCGTAGGTCGGCTCTGCGGCTCGGCGTTAGCTGCAGCAGCGCTAGTCCAGCTCGGGGTATTTTTAACTGTCAGCACTAAATGCCTCATTCAGCACTGGCATACCCCCCCACCCACCTCGTAACCTCAGCCAGAATACCTTCACTTGTGTTTACACACCACCACAGGCAGGCTTGCCAGCTGTTTACACATGTGCACACATACTCAGACGCACACACGCCCTTACACATACTTAAAAAACACAAATATGCAGCATGCTTTCTCTGCTACACACACAGACAAACACGCAAACACAGAACACATCCATATGAACTGAATTAAAACATATTCATACTTGCAAATGTACACACACAAATAGACTCCTCCACTCATGCTGAACACACTCCTCATGTGATCTGGCCCGGGCCTGTCCCTTCTGTTGGCGAGTTACAGGAACGGAATGTGTAAGAAACGGTGCCCACACATTGAGCAGCCGCCCAACGCTCAAGTTGGCATCGCACACAGGGGGGAAGTGTACCGAGTGAACAGCCAGAGAGGAATGCAGACAAAGAGCTCGTCTTCATTAAACAATAATGCACCAATTAAACCCGCTCTTTCTCACCTTCTCTCTCCAACTCTCTATCATCAGATCGGCGAGATAAAGGGTGGCACTATGTGACGAGACGATGGTTATCTGTTAGAGCCAGCCGTAGGGCGATGAATCATTTTGGTGTGACAGCTTTATGAGTTCTAATGAATTTCTCCCACGCCAACGCTGGATATTACATGGCAGCCAGAAGAAGTGTTTGTCTCCAGGCTGAAATCTGAAGACATTTATTGGTTGCTTATCTGACGCTGCGCTCTTCTGGCAAAAGAGTTTGAGCTTTTTCTTGGGTGTGGGTGAGACCTGAGTGTGCTTCTCATTAGAAGACGACAATTGTTTTTCCACACCTATTGTTGATTTCATTATTACATCACTCAATGTGCACAGCCGTCTCCTGGGCTTCTCTCCCTCTGTTAGCTCCTGAGTCTGTGCAGTGCTAATGAATGAATGTGGCTGAGCCTCTCTGTATTTTTAGGGCTGTGTGCCTGTGGTCTATGTGGCCGGTCCCATTCAGAGGAGCCATGGGGGGATATTTTTGGCCACGGGCTGAGCTGAGTCCAGGCCCACACAGAATCGCTGACAGACGCAGGCAGGGAGGGAAGAGGGATGTTTTTCTATTGGGAGGAAACCAGGCCTGATTATGGAGGGGAGAGAGAAACCAAGAGAAAAGGCAGATGACTGTGTGTCTGTGAGCGTGTGATTTTCTGGACTGGAGATCAGAAGAGCAAAGAGAATTGTCTCTGATTTCCACACCCTTTTATAACAATTAACATTTCTTTAAAATTGTTAACGGTGGTGAAATAAATGTTTTCTTATGATAAACTGTTAATTTTATCCCGTGGGAAACACTTAAGGTCAAAGCAACAACAGCAAGTTCATATGTAAATAAAAACTAAATAATAATTACAGCAATTGTTTTCTAGTTTTATACTTTGTTACTACCCCTCTGCAGTTGGTCCAGTCCATATTAATGATATTAAAGATACACATAGACTTATTTATACAGCTCTCCAGATGCTATTTCAGTTGGCTCACTGATTGGAGCGATTTGCATGCTCCATGTAATGTGGATACAGCTCTCAGGCTATGATTCCCCGTATTAATATTTAATTGCCACCAAAGTGTGTTTTCAAAGTATAGGGTGACGCTCTGGTCTCTCAGCCCAGTCACGATAGAGCTGATTCCAGAGTGGGGTGAGGAGCGTAGTGTGGTTCCAGCGAGACGAGCTTTCGGTCATCTTATCCGTCCCTCCCCGTGCTCTGGCACCTGTAGAGCCTCTCCAGCAACAGTAAATCACGTGACCATTTCCTCGCGAAGACATCCTAATCCTCATGCCAGATCCGCCGGGTGCAAGCAAGCAGCCCCGGCCCAGGACATGTTGAAACCCGAGGCGACGGCATTAAGAATTAAAAACGCTAGAAAGTGGTCCCTGTGCGCGCCTTGTTTTGTCATCAATGCTCCATTAGTGTCACTTTATTCCACGCCTCCCCTCCTTCTCCCTCTGTGTGTTCGAGTCAATATCGGGAAAGCCAGCCCGTTTCTGCCCAAATGGTTACAATATACCTTCTTCACGCCTAAAGAGCTGACAATGGTTATTAGGCTTATCTGTGTTCTGAGCAGTGGAGAGGGCCCAGCAGATAAATCAGGGCCGCTACAGATATGTTATCTCAAGCCCTGGGAATTCACTCAGAGAGAGAAAGTGTGAGGGGACATGAGCTCGTAAAAGTCCATTAATTACGATAAAGCGGCAAATTGAAACCATCTTAAACCTAGAAGAAGGTCAAAGACACATTGATACACCCTGTCAGTTGTTTCCTCTGTTGTTCCCCTTTAACGTCTTGGTTTCAGAGCGGAGTACCTGACTTCCTGGACAGTGGCCGTGGTGTTTAGAGGGCTGTCCTCCAGCAGGAAGCCCATGGATATAATACCTATGTGCGGCTCCAGCCAGTGGCTAGTGTGGTGATGTTGATACAGAAGCAAACCTGACACACAGCTGTTGTTTATGATGTGGCGAGCCCAGGTGGACGAGCTACAGCCACAAGCCAACCTGACCCCAAATCCACAGATCTATAGTCCCGAGCACAGCTGCTTTTCTGTTATCTTTTTGGGGTAGACAAGTCAGTCAGGTCTGTCCCAGCCTGTGTTAAACCCAACTCAAAGTATTTATCATAGGAAAAATGAAAGTCGGGTCCTTCTGGTTTAAATGGATGTCAACATTGCCTTTAAAGCTCCGAATATTGTCTTTGGTTGAAATCCCTCCAACCCATTTTAGTGTAACTTCGTATTAATTTAAATTATTTTACAAATGTTGAAGTTAAAGAAGAGTTGATCAGAATTGTAAAGACTAAATTCACTTTAACAGAGACGACAAGAAGTGCTCATAACAGTCCTCATTAAGTTATGTTTAGACGGCTTTAACTCTATATGTGAATGTAGTATATTGTGTGTGTATATTCAGATATATGAATTGGCACTGACAACATAAACTCTCTCACACTGTGCTTGACAAAATGTCATCATTTCCAGAAAGGACTGTATACTGTAGTAACTTGCATATAAAGTTTCTTGGAACCGTCATTATTTATTTATAATATTGAAAATGGAATAAAAGTACAGGCCTCCAAGAAAGTAGTTTTTAAGTAAAAGTCCAGTAATTCTATAGTAGTTATGTACAAATACAGAGACTGTTTTGATTGAGGTCATTAGAAGCTGTAAGTGACTAAATATATTTTTTCTTGGTGGAAAAGAAATAAGTGGTCATCATGCTGGAACTGAAAAAAATGTCAGTGAGTGAAGTGTATTTATTTGATGTATCAACTTTCAAGAGCAAGCGTCACAAGTTATTAATAAAAACAAAGCAAACTATAGTTTACAAATATAAAAATGTTGGTAAGTCTGTCAAAGCGGTTCTTCAGAAGCTCTTTGGAATAGCCTAGAGCTGACTGCTGTTCTCTGCCAGAGTATCACAGCCAATGGAAAAAAGGAATGTCAACCCTCCATGATGAGTTTTGGCTAATATGCTTATGTACTAACTTGGCAAGAGTTACATGAGAAGAACAAAAATAATCTGATATTCTTACTTTAAATATGAAGCTTGAACAAGGATACAATAGGCCCCTTTCAAAGCAGCCATTTGGACATGCCCTTGCAGGGTAAACACATGTGTAATTAATAACACTATTGTTTTTTAATGTGAGCCAGGTCCTTTATGGCGGACCTTATTTAGCATCAATAGAGTGCCACAGTGACGTGTCCTAAAGCCCGGAAGTAAACTCCTTCCGGTTCCTTCGACAAAAACCAATGCAATTTCTCCTTAGGATTTTGGAAAATAGCTGGAAATAAGGTCTGTGGTTGGCACACATTTAAAAGACAGATCAAGTTTTGTTCAGCCATGTCTACCCTACTTTTATAATTTTCGAATCATAAATCTATCGATCCTAAATCTATCAATTAGATTTATGATTAGAAGATTATGAAAGTAGGGTAAATATTTTTTTGTCGAAGAAACCAGAAGTGGTAAAATGCTAACTTACTTCCGGGTTTTAGGACGCGTTACTGTGGCACTCTATTACACCTGTGTTTAATCTGGCATGACATGTCAACATGGCTGCTGTGAGAAAGGCCTATCAGTGAAAGTTAGCATAAAGAAATTTGAGCTCTTCCAATATACATTTTTAATATATTAAACAAATTAGATTTAACATGTAAATGACAAGCTTTAGAGTTGGTGGTAGCTGGATTTAGCTACCTTAAACAGAGCCAGGCTGTTTCCCTGTTTCCAGTTTTTAAACGGCTAACCGCTAGCTGTAACCTCATCAACCAAATGTGCCTGCTGTTCTTGTTCATTTTCACTGTTATTAGCATATAATGCCAAGACATTTCTTAAGACATTACACATTTTCAAACAAACGCATTTCTAAGCAGTAACTAAGAAAAGTACCATTAATGATGTGTTTTTAGGGACAGTAATATAAGCTTTTGACATTATATGATGAGGAAAATACAAGCTTTTATATAATATTTCTCACATGATATATTAGATTTGAGAACCCATAAGCAGCAAACATCCTTAAAACATTGTTAAAGCCTAACGGCTGCATGTACAATGAACGTATTGAGTTGTACTGATATGCATCTCACACACACACACACACACACACACACACACACACACACACACACACACACACACACACA
>NW_011350241.1:0-1890 GCF_000735185.1 Notothenia coriiceps
ATGATGGAAAATATGACTAATTAATCATACAGCTTAATACATTTTCTTAATATATATTTGTATTAATAATTAATAATCAGTTATTCTTCTAAACATTTGTATTTATCTTTTGTTTGTCATTCATTACATTCATTGTGTCTTCTGTTATAAACATTCTTAACACAATATTCTTAACACAATATTAAACAGTAATATCAACAGCAAACATATTTTTAAAGCATTTTTAAAGTGATTTCTGTCGTTATATTATATAATTTTGAACAGTAATATGAACAATTAACATATATTTTTTGCATTTTTGAAAGCTACTTATGCCTTAATAATATTATATATAATATTCAACAGTAATATTATCAATAAACATATTTATATTCATATATATAAACAACAATATTTGCTACATCCGTGCTCTCATCCAGCTGCAGAGCCAAATATTCACTAGCTCTCACTTGCTCCAAAAGCTGAGCAGATACTCAGTTTCACTCTCAGTAGCGGCAGCTCGATTCTGATTGGCTTGAAGGGCGGGCGTGTGATTTAAAAATAAAATATTAAATATTAATAAATTAAAAAAATATATTAAAAGATTGGCATCAAAGGACACATAGATTGATAGATATGCAGTTATTAATAACATCTAAAAAGAAAAAATGTAACTTTAAAAAAATTCCTTTTTCCCTCAAACTTTGCGTGACCCCCCTGGTGCCCCCTGGCGGCCCCCCGGGGGGTCGGGACCCCCACTTTGAAAAACACTGTTCTAGGTAATCACACATCCTGTCATGTACACAGCTACAGTTGGGATACCTTTGTTAGCATGTTACTCTCACATTGGAGGAGGACTTTCAGTATGTTCCCAACACTTCCTTCTTGTTTATTATTTATTATTTTAACTAGCTGCTATCTCAATAAGCCTTTGAATCCTTAAATCGTCGCCTTATACCTAACCTCCTAACCTCCTAACCTCCTGACTTCCTTCTTGTCCTTTCAGCACTCCATGATCTACTTCTTCCACCACTACGAGCTCCCGGCCATCCTGCAGCAGATCCGGATCCAGGAGATGTTGCTCCAGAACCAGCAGGCGGGTCAGAACAACCAGACGGCTCTGCAGGACAACCTGAACAACAACCTGAACAACAACCAAAATAATGCTGCTGCTAATGCTGCTAACGATGCTAACGATGCTAACGATGCTGCTGCAGCGCCCGAAAACAACACCGACAACCCTCCAGGACCAACTGCTGATCAACCAGAGACCCCAGCGGACCCCCTCGCCTCCCCTTCCTCCCCAAATGCAGCAGCTGTGGGAGGAGAGGTGAGGTCCGAATTGAACTGGGTTTCTCAAACGGCCGCTATTATCACTGAAGCTTTGTCTTCTTCTAACCAGCCTGTAGGAGGAGAAGAATTAGCAGCAGCAGGAGGAGAAGCGTTGGATGTTGTTGAGATTAAACCCAAAGTGGGAGGAGCCTCACCCGAGTCTGACCCCCCCCTGAAGGAGGAGGAAAAGGAGGAGGAAGCGCCCCCCATCCCCAAAACTGACTATCCCCCCCCTCATAGTGCCGGTACAGACTGCAGAGCAGAGAGTCCGTCCTGAGAGGAAAACAAAACCCAGTCCTCAGGCTCTCAGGATCAGGGGCCATTTTATTATTTTAAAAACATCTGATGGATTAGTTCCCAACCTGAGGCCACACAGGAAGTGAATTTTAGTTAATTTCTCCTCTTCAAATTAAAAAGAAAGGAAATGTTTTGGTTAAACTGCTTCTAGGAAACATGAATCTGAGCGTCATCTGCATTTAAAGTGATTTATTTTAGGAAGGAAGCCAAAACAACGGGAAGGTTTCGAATGAGTGAAACATGATTGATTAATTATTCATCAGTAATTGATTAATAACTGAT
>NW_011350242.1:0-4994 GCF_000735185.1 Notothenia coriiceps
TTAGTTCAAACATTGTTCATTCACTCCGCCTCGAGTTGAGACGTTCGTCCACTCATTCATGTAAGACTGTTTCCACTATTATATTATTCTATATATTATACTATATATATATTATACTATTATACTACTATACTCTGTGTCGTGGTATATATTTGTGTTGATGTAATTGCATGGATGTAATACTTTGTCAGCTTATCTTGCTGCATTAATCTGTTTCAGGGTGTCGTCATCCTTGTCAATAAAATACCGAAACTGACATTGAGGAGTGTGTTTCTTCAACGGGGTTTGTAGCAAAGCGGACAGGCGTCGTCACAACAATAGCTGGGGATTGTGGGTAGTGTAGTCTCTTTGGCGCTCCACATTTCAGAGAAAACAAGTTGTTTCTCATAAATCAAGGGGAAAAACTCAAAAGCATTGTACACAATTTAAACCTATCAATGTTGTTTAATTAACAAAGGTAATCTGGTGTTTTTGAGTTGATGAGTAGTGGAGATATCACTGTCAAATCAATCGACAGTAAGGAGAATACTTACTTCCGGGTGTACAATTCTCCGTTATCCAATGGGAATGGACGCTCACATTGCCTTTAAGAGCTGCCGACATAAACGCGTGCGGTGCTTCCATGAGCGTCAAATACCGCCGCAGATGGGAATACATTGCAATCAGTTGAAAGCTCTTTGCGCCCATTTATGAAGCTGAAGGAGCCTCGGCGCGTCCCAACTGCACGCCACGGTCACCCTTACCGCGTCGCTCCTGGACGTTTAGGGAGTGAGAGTGTGTTGGTCAAGATTATCTCTTGGTAAACAAAACATGAAAGTATCATTAAACTGTTTCTACTTGCCACAGATTTAATGTCACAGCATTCCGAAATGTAACTGAAAAAAAATCACATTGGCTTTTGACCATGTTTTTACTTTCTTTACTTACAAAACAAAGAAAACTAAATGAAAAGTTGCATTAGGAAGAGAACCGAAAGGAGATAAAAAATAAAGAGCGATGGTGGTGGATATGTCTTAACCCAAGAGATATACTGTATATTCTCTGATAATTACAGTGGAAACATATACGCTTATTTTCACTGGACAAACACTAAGCATAATTAAACATTACATTACATCTAGCTTACACTTGTATCCATAGCATCTTACAAAACACCAATATGGGGTTCAGTATCTTGGACAGTTCAACTTGTTGACGACAGGGGCTGGTGATTGAATCGCTGACCATCCGATTGGTATACAAACGTTTCACCACTGAGCAGCCACACTGATTATACAATGATGTAGCCTAAATATGTTTTATTAAAATAAAACACATTTAGCTCGCATTAAGATACTGTTTGAGAAGGTCCCAGATGGGGTCCCCATCACTAATTAAAAAATGCTTCTCTAATTAGCAAAAAAATAAACTGACAATAATGTCAACAAATATGCTTCACAGTGCCAACAACGAATAAGGTAATTAAATCAGTAAATAAATACAGTCATTAACTGTGTTTCAGAATTTACTTGTAGCTAATGACGCATAAAAAAACATTAAAAACCCATTCATTAACGTTACACAACTGTTACAAAATAAACACTTTATTTAGCCTGTCTTGTGTGTTTCACCGTCTCCCTCTTTAGCACATGCTCACATTTGGGTATAGCGAATACTACATTGTTGATGATGTAGAGAAACATTCGCAAGACATGAACTTGTGTACTTTCACTTTCAAACACAGTCAGAACTTGCATGCACACACATAAACAAAGCAAGATGTCCACCATTTTATTTTAAATCTGTTTACTCTGGGAAATTACAGACGAAGATCAAATCTCTCCTCAGACCAGCACTGCTGCTGTCAGACTCCCAATGAGGCCAATACTGTCTTCAGCCATCCTGCTTTTTATCCTCACATGATTCATTTTCTTACTTTTAATCATCTTCTCCTTCTCTTTGTCCTCTGCCATATGCTGTTTTTTTCATTCCCTCGTGTCTTGTCCTCATGTCTCCACACCTCATTTCCTATTATTTGTTTCCTCTGTATTCCTTTTTCTCACATCCTGTCCTTACCTGCCTTCCCTTCTTCTCCCCTTTCACCCTGTCTCCTCACAACCCTCTGATGTCTATCAAAGTAGGATAATGAGAGGTAATATTTCCGGTGCATACACTCACGCAGGGCTGACCCTTTTATGCCCTTTGTCGCCATGGTTTCCAAATGAGTCTGCCTCTAGCTTTCTAGGGTCTTAAAACTATCCTTCAGGCTTTAAAGGTAATCACTGTAAAAATAACAATATGTCATGCTGGCAATAACCTAAAACATATTTAGAAAAATATGTATGTTATGGGTGTTATGCTATGTTAAAGATACACATCATCCACTTTGGGAAATAGTGGAGATAGATTTTCTTTGTTCAGTGCGAGCCCTTTAACATATATAAATATTATATATATAAAAAATAAAGTTTTATTTCATGCTTGCCAAGAAGATTGACAAAATTGTTCCGGTACAGTTGAGTCATTCTGAAATCTGAATATTTTTTCTTTCACTACTGTGTCCCCAAGACTTACCATGTTATTTGTTTTATATCCTATATATTCATGTTTCACTGTTGGAAGAGCCTGTGACTTGAGTTTTTCATTGCCACATCACTGTAGTTACTGTGCACATGACAATAAAGCCTTGAATCTGAATCTTGAATGGAGGGTTATGCTCTCCCTCTCCAAGATTTCTTATTTTCTCCTCTTCATCCACTTCTCCTCCACCTTGTCTCCCTCGCCGCCGTGCTTCCTCCTCCTGCCCTTCCCGCAGTACACCTCGTTGAAATATGAGTTCATAAATGAATTTCATGACAAGTGGTGGCACCTTGCTGCAGAGATGAGGCTAATGAGAGGCAATTACCAAGATGCAGAACTCACTAATGGACTTTTACCATCGTTTGTCTCCAGCTGATCTTGCCGCACTGCTCCTTCGATGGGGAGGGGAGCGAGAAACAGGGAAACTGCAAGCAAACCTTTTTATTGTGTCGATCGACAATTGAAAACTATTTCAGTCAACTGCGCAAATGGTATTCACTGCCCAATCAAGACCATCACAAATTGGAAATGGCAAGAAAACTAAATCTGAGCCAAAGCATTGCAGCGATATTGGCAATAGCAACCAGCAGCCATAGGCATGTAAGAGCTTCTCTTGTACATTCATATATCTGAAACCATACCGACTAATGAAGCTTTTGAAAGTTTTTTGAAGACAAATTGGAATTTCAAAAGGAACCAGATTCTTTATTAACAGCTGGATGCTATGCTAAGAAAAGTAGGCACCGTAGGAAGTCTTCTTGAGGAGTTCGATAACAACGATGCCTCCCCACTGACATATTGAAGCAAGCAAAGGGAGGTTCAATAAGTATTAGGGTGTAACGGTATACATATTCGTACCGAAAATATTTGGTACGGGCTCTTTGGTTCGGTACAAATATGTACCGAAGTGTACTGAACAAATACAACGTTAAGCGAAAAAACGTGAAGAACTTTGTGGAAGTAATCTCAGGTGCTGCGTCGCAGCATGCAGTGTAATTTTCTCACATTGGGTTCAACGCGTCATAGAGCGACCAAGTTATTTAATTGGACGAGAGGCATACTATGAGAGCTGGTCACAGGGATGCGTTCAAATTTAGTCAGTAATTTGAGAAACTGTCGAAATGGCGAACGCAGATAAAGTTGAGCTCGAAAATTCTCCAGCATCATTGAAGTCTCCGGTTTGGGAACATTTTGGTTTCGCAGTTACGTACAAGGATGACGGACAAAGACAGGTGGACCGAACCAAAGCTGTTTATCGGCATTGTTCAACTAAAATTGGTTACGCGGCTGGCAATACATCAAACTTGCACACTCATTTTAAAAGGCATCGCACAAACGTGAATATCACCGGTAAGAAGAATGACTGAAGTGCAAACCCAACTCCCACTAGCATTTAAGCCTCCACCCCTCGCAAAAAGTTCTGACCGAGCCAAAGCTATTACAAACGCCAAATATCCTTATGTTGCCATGTTAGCAAAGCGCTACCTGGCTGTATCTGCTACCTCTGTCCCTCGCGAGAGGGTGTTCTCCACAGCAGGAGACATTGTTAGTGCCAGCAGATCTGCCCTTTCGGTAAGCAATGTGGAAAAGTTATTTTTTCTTTAAAAAAACATGAAAATACAATGACAAGCAAGTCCTAATGTCAAGCTGGCTGCTTAGGTGAGTACTAGTACAGTACAGATTATTTCCAACCTGATCTCACCAGAATGCGTCACTCCACCACGACTCCTTAACACCCATTGTGTGGTGGAGTCACGAACTTATACATTTACGTGTCCGAACCACGCAAACAACCCCAATGTAATGTGAATGAGGCTCCTTTGTCGTGGTGCACACACGCATTTCTACAACGTCCAGCAGTGAGCTTTTATTCTATAAAACGTTTTTAAAATCTACTTTATAGCTTGTAGTAACTCACGGGAGGCTTCTTTTATTTTATTTGTATTCATAATAATTTGTATTTTTTCGTCAGAATGTATTATGGCAACCATGTCTCCTAAAAATTACGTTCCCACAGAACTAAACTGCATTCTCAATTACGTTTAGCAAGAAACTTATTTTCTCCCATGTTACGTTCGTTATGAACGTATCTCAAATACGTTCATTTTCTACATATCTTCTAGAAACATATTTTCTCCCACGTTACGTTAGTTATGAACGTATCTTAAATACGTTTATTTTCTACATATCTTTGCCATTTATTGTCTTGCTTATAATAATGATAATAGCCATTTATAAATATCATTTTAGAGCACATATTTGAAATCAGTAGACGAGGCTGTAATTTCGCCAGCTGTTACTCTCATGAGCGAGGCAGAAAATAATAGTTTTAACATGCCAAAAAGCTGCTGTGTCGTTTATTGCACCTCAAACATTACAACAAATCCAGAGTTACGTGTTTCTGTACTTCCTCTAAGAAGAAAGGACAGTAACAG
>NW_011350243.1:0-9133 GCF_000735185.1 Notothenia coriiceps
AATGTGCCTATTATAATCAGGGGTGCACATAACTTTCTCAGTGAGGTACTCAGATGAGTCAGCTGGAGTCAGTGTTTGGTACTCCAACTGCACCAGTTGGTGCTAGTGGAGTACTTCATGAACACAGGGTAGAGATGTCCCGATCCGATCACGTGATCGGGGATCGGAGCCGATCACGTGATTTTCAAAAGATCGGAATCGGGAAAAAAAAAATCGGGGATCGGATTTTTTATTTTTTTTTTTTATCCAATGTTACAAAACAAAAATGACCATGTTCAAGTCTTAAAGTCATCCTGAGGCCTTAGTTTTGGTTTCAAATTACACAACATCATGTATGTGTTGCTTCTTTGGGGCTTGTTTTCATAGACCTGGTTGCTTATTTCTCTCAAATCTGGCAACAGAGTGGGCGCAGTGTCTAATTGTAGCAGTAAGCTAACGAGTACTGATAAGCTTTATTTTGTTTTGATCCAATGCTGCACAACTGAACTGATCCAATGCTGCTGTGAAAGAAAGAAGCTATATCCATGTTGGATAGAATATCAAATTTAAATAAAAAAATAACCTTAAGGGACAACTTGAATGCTTTTTTTTCTCTTAATGCATTGCATAAAGATCGGATCGGGAAAAATCGGTATCGGCAAATTGTCAAAATCAAATGATCGGAATCGGATCGGGAGCAAAAAAAGGTGATCGGGACATCCCTAGTCATAGTCTTGTTTTCAAAGGGTTACTGTATTCTCCAATTGACCATGAAATAAATCCGACTATTATTGAGTCATAATTTACATTTTGAACTCATAATTGTTTATACCTTGACTTAAAGCTCTGCCAGGTGTTAAATATCATGAAATGTCAGAAAAACCTGAATGTTTTTTTGGGTTGAAATTCCCATTCCAGCCTAATTCTTTGATTTTCATTTTTTGGATTTGCTTGTTATTGATGTAAACAATCAATACAATATTTGAAACCATAGTAATTCACAAAATAAAATATAAAAGTAACTATTCAAACACAAACACAACATTTCTTAATATGGAAACTGAGTACGGAAAAGAGGCTAGTCATTTCAACAACTAGATGAAAATGTTAAATGGTAAGACAGTTAACTGGGTTTATTTTTTTACAATAACCAAAATGAACCACAATGAACACATTTAAAAAATATGTATGAAACTACTACGAACTAGAAGATGTTTTGTAGGTTTACTGATGAGTCTGAGTTGTGTAAGCTGAAGAATTCTGTATTAAATGCTGCTTTCTGTTGTCAAACAATATGGAAAACGAAGCAAAATTCTTTAGCTGCACACTGGTAAAGTCAAAATCTGCCTTTTACTGTAAAATGATCTAATCTCTGTGCTTCTAATGTGTATCTAATGTAGAAATGTGGTGCTGGAGGGCAGCATCAGAGCTATGGTTGCGTTAGCAGCTGTCCTCCTCCTCCTCCAGTGTACACAGAATAATAGCCTTAAGTCCTGCACTGCAATTGAATCAGAGCTGGCCTCACGTCAACCACAGCTGCTCTTATTACAGAGCGAAAGAGGCAGAGAGACGCAGAGGGGGTGGAGGAGTGTGTGAGTGTGTGTGTAGCCTCACATAACATACATGTACACACAGGTTAACAAGCTTTTAAAATTAACCAGCAAACGCTAGGTGGGTCTACGGAGCGCACACACATGGAAGAAACAAAAAGAAAAGTGCCAAAATGAGGCTGACAGAAACAGAGATGGGGGTCACACAAGCTGTAATGAAACAGGGAGAAAGAAGGCACACACACACACACACACACACACACACACACACACACACACACACGAAAACCAAGATGAAAACAGAAGCCAAAATGAGATAGCAATAAAAAGGCTTCAGTGCCAGTGTTTGGTTTAAGCCTGAGGTTGGGTGAGTGCGGTGTGACCGTGGGTATGGCGCTGGGTGTTGTTTCCCTCCGAATTTATCTCCTAAAATCATCCTCATGTTGTTCTGTTAACACACAAATGGGGTGTTGCACAAATGAGGAAGAGAGAGGAAAGTGAAAGGAGGAAATATGGATGTTTGAAGCCACAAAGAAAGACAAAAGGCAGAGTTGCTAACCAGAGCTTTTTCTGTTTTTGTTGAGGCATAACCACTGGGCTGCCCTCTGTTAACACTTCACTGGCACCAAAACCGTCGATTATTCAAGCTTCCACGCCTGTTTCAGAGCACCACATCTGCTGGTTTTAGGTACAGCCGTGCCAGGGGGGACTGTCCGTTGGTTTATATATCTATTATTCAAAAGGCTAATTGTTCGAAAAAATATTCTGAAGGCATATTATCGCAAAATCAAAAGCCCAGTCAGATTTCTGTGACTGACGGGCTAGCTCCAAGCTAGGCTACCTAAATGTATTGCTTGAGTTACAAGATAACAAATAAATCATAGCCGAAATCATAACATATGGCTTGTCATAACATCTAAGGAAATATATTTTACATTTGGCTGATATTCAACTTCAACAGCCCTTCTGTGAACCAAGTTAAATAAACAAAAGTCGGCTTCAACCAAGCTAGCTAGCTATTAGCGACCGTTAGCATGCTAGCTAGCTTAGGGAGCATGCTCCAATTTCTCAACAGTGACAATCACAGCCGTTAATCAGCTAGAAATGATTGTTTAAGGTACCAAATCATTACAGAAAGCTCAATTAATCAAATCAAATTAACAGTGGCTTCTTTCACATACAAGTCAAGTGGTCTGTTACCTAAATTATGAAAAGAAAACAAATATAAGTTTAATTTTGTTTAGTGCTTTGTTTACTGGAGCAATTGCAGCTGGTTCCGTTACGTTGAAAACATACTTTTTCATAGTTATTGGAGCAACATCTGAGAACTCAAAGTGTATTTTGCCATACTTTGCTACAGTTTGGGACACACTTATGCACTTAAAACAGCAAATGTAAATAAATAAGTACTAGGGATGCTCCGATCGATCAGAGCAAAACACACACTAACCCTGCTGAAAAAAACAGCATAGACCAGCTTAAGATGGTTGCTGGTTTTAGCTGGTTTAGTTGATTTACCAGGCTAGACAAGGTGGCTGGCAAGGTGGCTGGTCTTGCTGGCTCAAGACTAAACCTGCTGGTTTTAGCTGGTAGTGAAGCTGGTCTATGCTGGTGAAGCAGTATTTATGCTGGTCTACCAGCAGTCTTGCTGGTGAAACTGAAACAGACAGATAGACAGAGAGGGCGGGACACAGGGGAGCGGGGAGACGGCAGTGTTTGAAACAAAGCGGTACAAAACATGGTTTTGACTGGCGCTAACGGTACGTCCTCACGGTTCCGTCGCGTGCTTCAACGGAGACGCTTCCCATTCACTTTGAATGGGGGGACGTCAAGCTTTGCCGAACTGCATTGTGGCTCCGTCGCTTTGCCTCCGTTGCTCGTTTCGAAAGTTGAGAATAGTTCAACTTTTGTCGATTTAGCTCGATTATTAGTGTCCAAAACCCCTCTAAACTAGCCAATAATTCCAGCCTAATATCTACTGGCTGGTCAGGCTGGTCTTTTCAGCGGGGAAGAGTTACACCTAACACACTTCGCTATTTGATCTATTGACTGAGTTTTAAACATCACTTTAAATGTAAGATCCCCATAGGCCCCGCCCACTTGATCAGATCGGCAATCGGCCGATACTGATTCCGGCGATCGGCCCCAAAATTGGCGATCGGAGCATCCCTAATAAGTACACAAATTGAGACACAGCAATGGTCATTCTTGGGTTAATTGCAGGACAGCAAAACACTAAAGAAAACTAACTTGTGCAGCATGCCATGTTGAAAATGCAAGTGGATATATCAATAATGCTTATATTCTTCCCCATTGAGGTCAAATACTGTCACAGAGGATGAACTGTGCCTGGAATAATAACATGTCTTCAGAATCCACAGTGTTTCTCAAACCTTGTAAAATATTAATGCTGAGGAGGATTAAAATGTCATATTGGTATGGGCTAAAGCAGACCGGTGGGTGTCTGCTGCTGAAGGTGTGACTGTTGACTTAGCATGACTTATTGATCACCAGCAGTCACCAGGGGCTCTATTAACCATGCCTCTTTAAATCATTTCATTGAAACCAGATTTAATTTCCATAGTAAATACATTTTATACAACTCATTCTATAGTTGCCCAAAGTGACCATGGTCAAATCTCCATACTGTAATAAAGATGAATGGATGAGAATATGTGATTTTCTGGACTTTTATATCTACATTTGAATATATCTGAATGTATCAGGTGCTTCCTCTCATACAGTATCAATGTTTTTATCAATTACTGTTTTATACAATTGACCATTAATATATGTCAATGTCACAAATGAAAACATATACCGTGATTAGGGTCACAAACCAGCTAAAAAATAGCTCCGTTAATGAACAAAAAAGTAAGGAAGTGTTTAAAAAAGGTACATTTACAAAGATATGCATACAGAGATTGTCTACTTTGTGCTTTTATGAAGAGAAAATTCAAGCATAAAACAGCCAGCACATGCCATGATTTAACACACCTTAAAAAGGTTAATGAAAGCTCTCTTAAATCTGTCTTAAAAAAAAAAAAGCAGGGCTGAAAAGAGAAGCTACTAAATTACTTTAAATACAAGTAAAACACTGCAAGAAGAATATATGCACCTAATATATGATTCACCTATTAAATAAAGGACACCTTTGGGGATATGTGCATTAATATTGAATATATACAAATTACACCGCAGAGGCTCCACTCAACAATAAATCAAATGTCTATAGACGCAGCCTTTGCAGGGTTGGTCGATATGGAGAAAATGAAATGTCGTCATATTTTGTGAAAAATACGTCAATATAGATACGGTATAATAGGGTTAACTATGGTGCTTTCAGAAAACACTAACACAATGATCACTGATAAATAATCCTGAGTAATGTCGATGTAATGACCATGTGGGTAAAGGCAAATAATAGAACTAGAGTATGTAATAAATATACTGGGATGCAGCCTATGAGTTATTACAATTTCCAATATCTAAGAAATAAAATAATAAGTATCATATCTTGATATCGAAATAATATTGATATATTGCCCAAAATAGCACACAACTGATTATAAATTATTAATAAACAACCACCATTCTCTGTGTGCTATCACTAGAATTAACCAGAAACAGGACCAAACTTCTTATGTTACACACAAATAATAAATAAAGTCTGCTGCAACAAGCGTTAGTAGTTTATATAATCTTGTTTTTCTTCTTTAAACTAATGTGCAATGCCTTGTAAACATGCTGTTGCAATAAAACAATTTCACATTCGGGATGAATTAAGCATATCTAATCCAATGTAAAAACATCACCAAGGAAGACAACACACACAGAGATCACTGAACTTAATAAACTTGCAGCTACACATGTTCAATCAAAAAGAGAGCAGTTTTACAGTGTGGTGCACATTACAGTGTCTTGTTGTACTCACCTGGTATTAGTGTCCTCCTCAATCATACTTGCCAACCTTTAGACCTCAGAAATCGGGAGCATTTCAAAATGCAAAATTGGGGGGGGGGGGGGGGGGTGTAGTGGATCGCCGGAGATTGGTTGTAGAGTTGAACATTAACATGGCTTATTGTCAGTTGTAAGTGCACTGTCCTTGCGGCCTGTAAGTGCACTGCCTTGCGGCCTGTAGCACCGTCCTTGATGGAGCATATGTGTGGGCTGGACCTGTATTTTACAGGAAAGGAGTGAGCTGTCGATTCTTGATCTGTTTTCTGTGAATATCTGCCTCACCCTCTCAGACTTTGAGTTGCGCGCGCTACTAAAGAGACGTGTTACCATGGAAACCAAACAATGGTGTAGCTGTATTAAAGTCCGAGTGGAAACAGTCGTGTGTAAATCTGATTTTGTCAGAAATCTGGAGAAATGCGGGAGAAATATGACCCCGGGAGGAAACCGGGAGAGGGCAATGAAATCGGGAGTCTCCCGCGAAAATTGGGAGGGTTGACAAGAATGTCCTCAATCCATTCTGCTGCAGGTCCGTTCACCTGACTCCAGGCTACTCCCGATGCTAACGTCCGCCCCTGCCTGCACTCTTTAAAACGTTTTCAAACATGTTAAACTGAACGAGCTCTGCAGACACACCGTGTATCGTCACAAACAGCAGACAGTCCTCACACTCCCCACTGAAGCTAATGAGTGTGTCAGTTACGGCAGAATTTAGCATTAGCATGTTAGCCGGAGCTAGCATGCACCTGTAGGCCGCATGGTGGGTGTGTTTGATTTGGGTCACAAAGAGTGCTGGGTGGGTCGTTCACAACCGGTGACATTTAATGAAGATGCAACACTTTTCAACTCTTTATTAGCATTTTTTTAGTTAAAGGTACAATAATACAACAATACATCTTTAAATCCAAAATTGCTTTTCCCCCCTAAATTATATTGCACTTTTTGTTTTACTCCTGAACAGATGCTACTTCAAATGTAGAATTACAATAATGTTTTTCAGGAGTAACGTTTATTAAAGTACGTAGTAATTAATCTTCATTTGTACTTATGCACATTTAAATGTTATATAGCCTAAATTACATGTAAAATATTATATTTATTAAAAGAATAAGTTGAAGTAACACACAATGTTTGTAAAGTGACTACATTTAATGTTATTTCCAATCCTTCCAACTCCTGATAACTATTCCCTTTATATTCTGTAAATATTTATTTTAGACACTCTCCTTCTTTCACAATAATGTGAAATGAGACAGGCTTTTGAACTTGCTTACTTTGCAATCTTAAACCATTTGGGGAATTCAACATATCATTGTCTCAGAAACAAGGTCAAACTCGTCACTAAGGACATGTATCAAGAAATGTTTCTCCACTAAAACTGTCTGCTTCTCTCTAATAAGCAGCCGTCCAGTGACTGAAGCTCTCATCTCCCATCTTTAATTAGAAGAAAGAAAATGCTTGTTAGGACAGAAGTGTGACTGACTGAAGAGACAGCAGACAGGTGTTCTCCCCTGAGCTTTGTCTGTCTTTAAGTCTCTCTCTCTGTCTCGCTCGCCCCTCTCTGCCCCCATTAGCCTCCTTCACTGCTCTGTCTCTGACAATTAGCGCCATGACTTCATCCACTAATGGTTATGAGAGGAGCTGACAGGACATCAGACTGTGGCGAGTCCTAAAGGGACGGAAACCTTCTGCCTGTCTGACTGTGTTTCTGTCCGTCTCAGTTTCCGCAGTCCTTTGGGTAGATTGGAGGGATTGCATGTAAGCATTTTTCAGAAGATCATCACTGAAAGCTTAATATAATTAATTAGGAAGCTAATGATGTAGGCTACGTCTATAGGATAAGAAAACAAAAGAGAGTAGAGTAGAGACATTTCTGATGTTATAGCAACATGAATTAGGGTGAAACACAGGACAAGTAGAATTAGGTGAAGCTGTTTTAGACAAATATGAGTATTTTTTTATATCAAACTATATATAAATGTCTGTGTGATAGTGCAAGTCCATTAACAAGTCCTGCTTATAATGTTTCTGTTTCACTATTCTAATGTTATCTTTTCAGTATTTTGGCTGTTACTTAATTTCCCCATAGTCAGTAAAGCCAGTGAAATGTAACCTGTAACTGTTTTGACCATCAAAAACAGAAAAATTGAATAAACAAGAGAATTAAATAAAAAATTATATAGTAATTGTGACGCTTGTCTGGAAAATAAATGAGAAGATTGCAGGACATACTGTTGTAAAATACATTATGTTCCAAGACTGGATATAAAAACTGCAAAAATTCATATATTTTATTCAACACATTCACACACATGCATACACTGGATTTAGCTGTAAAGCCATGCAGCTGAATCATCAGGCCTCATTCGGGTTTTTAATGAATGTGGCAGGCACTTTGAATTAGGATTGTTTTTAATTTTGATACAGAAACATGTAAAAGGTGGAGGAAGCTTAAGGGAAATCCCCACAATGCCTTTCTTTTTTAAGCTTTTGTTCATTCCTTATTTTGTAACAACGTCCAAGTGCCCTCAATGTCGGCCAATTAAAGAGCCTGGTCCGTGCAATCCACATTAATTAGATTCTATTTGTGGACACGTTGCTTTGCCTCTGAAGCAATCCTGTTTGGTCCATCCTGCCGGTGTGTGTGTGTGTGTGTGTGTGTGTGTGTGTGTGTGTGTGTGTGTGTGTGTGTGTGTGTGTGTGTGTGTGTGTGTGTGTGTGTGTGTGTGTGTTTGACGAGAGCTACTGGGAGGAAGGAGAGGCTGATGGATTGGCTGAGGAAAAAGCAGGGAGAAACAAAAAGACAGCACATCTATGTGTGTGTGTGTGTGTGTGTGTGTGTGTGTGTGTGTGTGTGTGTGTGTGTGTGTGTGTGTGTGTGTGTGTGTGTGTGTGTGTGTGTAGGAGTGTGAATTGATTTTCAATAACACTGACTGTGTCCATGTATCCGGGAGCCGTGCCCAAAGAGCATCAAACTGTTCAGCTGTGACCGACCTTTAGCTTTATGCTGAACACTCGTAAACCAAGCGATACACAAACATAGAATAATACGCTTGAAATAAATAAACAACAAAACAATAATTGCTTTTCGGTATTTACTTATTTTTGTAGTGGAAGAATTGATATACCAGTTGAAATCTGTTACCATTGAGCAATTCAGCATAAACACGTTTCTCTCAAACCGTACATGTTAATTTGAGATATTGTTGGACCAGGGGTTATTTTTTGATAGATTTCGTGCCGTGTCCCCTCACATTTCACTGTACCATTGATCATTCTCACTATATGGCTGGGTCAATACCAGGCTGTTTGCTCATTAACGCCTCTATCTGCAGAGATCTTAATTCAGTCTACTCAGCACTCTGCAGATCAGCAGTGTGGAGAAAACTCGGAGACATCTCTGAGGTAATTCACTGTTTTCAGATTGTATTGACTGTTTGTGTAGATGCTGCACACGGACACTATAGACACTGAGATTAGGCTGAGACAAAGAATTGATCCCAAGCTAGAGATAACATCGGGAGGAATAAACAGAGGGCAGAAGGACATGTTATTTAAGACAACAGCACAGATTTTGGAGGTACAACTGGAGTAATTTCGTAACATAAAAGTTGCTTATTGGATCAAATTAGAGGATTTAGTTAGTC
>NW_011350244.1:0-3760 GCF_000735185.1 Notothenia coriiceps
TTCCTCTTTGATAGAAATCAACACGTAATGAATTAAGACCCCACGGTTTGATGATTGATAGGTGTGTGGGCTGTCTTTCATTTTGACACACAGAAAAATGTTATAATAAACATACATACTGTATGTTAAATGGATATATCCGCCTTCTTTCATTTATCTTTCCATTCCCACAACAATAAACATAAAGAAATGGCATATTTTGGACATAGTTCGAATGGTGATTAATCATGATTAATTAATTTTTAAGCTGTGATTAATCTGATTAAAAATTTGAATTGTTTGACAGCCCTAATATTAATATTTCATGTTCTTCTTTGCAGGGCAAAATGGTTCTCCAGCTCTCTAAGGAGCCCTCCGCACGCCTGCTGAAGCACGTTGTCCGCTGCTACCTTCGCCTCTCAGACAATCTCAGGTAAAGCAGTGTTTTACAGATGTACAGTCTGGGGTCACCTGTTTTAAAATGTGGCTCTTGATTGCATGGAGATTTGTATAAAGACATGACCAGTCCCTCCCCACTCTGGAGACAGGGTTGAGAATAGAACAGAACATGTGACCATCAGTACTTGCCACTAGGAGGAGCCATTACACAAATGTGTGCGCTGACTGTCCGTTTAATGCAGGAGCAGCCTGTGATCAGAACGTAATGTTTGCACACATATTTGTATTGGATAAAGGTAAGGAAATACATTAACTGCTATTATGACAATTACATTTTCTTTGGATTTCTTAAAAATAGGTGGTGGCATCCTTACAAATGCTAAAATAAGCGTCATTTCTTATTTTTAAAATCATATACACATATCATTTTGCTGTTTTTAGTTGCTGGTAGTACTAATAAAGCAATTGTATGGTTTTGAACTGTACCATTATCTTTATCCAAGACATTTCATAAGATATTTTTACTATTGGAACACCACTTTCCTGCTAAGGAATTCAGAAATATCTTGTGCCGGCACTGAACCTTGTGGAACCCATGTGGTCAAATCAGATTTGTCATTTTTGGTTTAAAAATGTTTAACAACAATGTTTAGTATGCTACCCTTAATTTGATGTGAAGGGCCCTATAGTGTATTCTTTATTTTGTATTGCTGTGGATTTTGCTTTGCTTGCAGCTCTTCTCCACCGTATATGACAGACAGCATGGGATTCTGCTTGTCCTGCGGGAAAGCTCTGCAGATCTTTTTTAAATCTAACAATACTTTGTCTACCCACCAGATATCAAATACAGCACGTTATAGCTATAATGCATATCAGGAAAGCATATTGTAGAATGGTTGTTCTCGTAACATATATTAGTCCGTGATGATTATCAGGAGAACCTTTATAAATAGCAGAAACGTATCTGAGGTGTATGTAATCTTGCTATAATATGATGTTAAAAGTACAAAAGTATTGGCATCAACATATTCCTAAAGTATCATAAGTAAAAGTACTTAGAATGGAAGTATAAAGTAGCATAAAGTGAAAATAATCAGTTCAGACAGGAAGGAACTCAAGCATGATTTACTTCAAAGTTATGCTTCAGTACAGTTTTTGAGGCAATGTAATTGTGACTTTCCACCACGGCCTCTCGCTTTGGTGTCACCAAGTGGAGAAGCTGTTTTTTTTTTACGGTAAGCGGTTGCTTACAGAAGTGTACATTATTTTCTGCTGTGTTTGTTCCTCAGAGCCAGAGAGGCCCTGCGTCAGTGTCTGCCCGACCAGCTGAAGGACAGCACCTTCGCCCAGGTTCTGAAGGACGACACCACCACCAAGCGCTGGCTGGCTCAGCTGGTGAAGAACCTGCAGGAGGGCCAGGTTACCGACGCCAGAGGCATCCCACTGGCCCCCCAGTGATGAGGAACAAAGTGTGTGTGTTTACTGCTTACACAGACTCATCCCTCTCTAGATTTTGTAATTTTTGCCAAAGTGGCACTCAGACTGTCTGCAAAGGGAAGGACATAATAGAGGAATGTTTGCTTTTGGATAGATCATTTACACCTTTATTTTCTGCCAGTATGTCACTTCCACACAATAAAAATCTGTTTTTTAAGAGCTTGTCTGATCGCAGATTTTTAAGGCCAATACTGATAACTGATATTTTCTAATAAATTCAATCCAGTAATAATATGTTGACGTTTATTAGTTTAATTTTTGGGGCAAAATCCAAAAGGAAAACATTTCTAAATTAGTTATTTTTCTAAACATTGAAGGAATTTTTTTAACAGTAAATTTCACCAAAAATTATAATTAACTATAACTAACAACGTAAAAATCCATTAAAGTAAATTAGAAAACAAATATGTGCTACATGTACATTTAAAATGCATCCTTTATACATTTACTGCTGATATTGCTGTATTATTGCATTATCAGCAGTGTTGGGCAAGTTACTTTTAAAAAGTAACTACTAATAGTTATAGTTACTGCTCTCAAAAAAGTAACTAGTTACTTTATTATTTACTAAATTATAAAAGTAACAATTGACTTAACTTTAAAATAATAACAATAAAAATACAAGTTTTTGTGTTCTGTGGCACAGTAAGAGAAAATACAACTCCCCATCATTGTAGCAATTGTCATTATGAAATGTAGTGGAACAATAAAACACAAAAGATATGTTTAGACATTTTGACAGGCATCTTTATTGTAGCCTCAACAATCAAGTTATAAGTAGTGCACTTGTAGTGCAATATGAAATAAAACAACTACACTCTTGGCAGTGAGTGTACACATTAACAACAACTACACTATTTTGGCAGTGTAACAATTAAACAAGAACTACACTCTTTTGGCCGTAACAATTAAATAAATAATAAACTGTCAGACTGACACTAAAGACAAACAAAACTATTTTCAGCCTCACACATTAATTTTCGTTAATCGTTAATGTCAGATATGTACTAAGTAAATACATTTGTTCCTGCTCAAGGTTAGATTCAACTTTATTGTTATTGCACATATTACAGGTACTGAGACAACGAAATGCAGTTTTGCTTCCAACCAGGAGTGCAACAAGCAGTGAAAAGTAATGTACACAATCTACAGAATAAAATATAGAATGAATTGAATGATGAATAAACAGTGAAGGGTATGAATACACTAGATATACACAGCAGCCTGTGAGCAGTATGAACAGTGTGTATGAATATGCTAAGATATATAAAGTATGAAAACGGTAAGCAGTGCAAGTATAGTATAACATATATTAATTTCATGATGATAAACATTGTGGAACAATGATGAAAAATGTGAATGGAAGTGGCGACGTAAAACTGACACCAAACAACAACAAACTTTTGCCGAGCCAATTGGAGAGTTTCATCAGCAGCACGGGGTAAAAACCACCAATGAGCGCTCAGCTCGAGATACCAGCGAGTCGTTTCCCATCAAGCATTTCGCTTCCGCAGCCCGTGGAGAGGAACTGCACTGCCGCGCCTCGCTCTCAAGGCTGCGGGCGTCTTTGTCCCGCGAGATTTTTCAACGTCTCATGTGAGCGAGCCTCCAGAGCAAGTCGGACAAAATGACTAACCATCATGCAACGCACGAGCAAGACGTTGATCGAAATTGCGCAGGTCTGCGCAGGTCTCGCTTGTCTCAAACAAGCCTACTGACTGTCCTGAGGCCTCCTTCAGAACAAGTCTTCTTTGAAGTTTAGGCGAATCTAGCGGGACAGACCTGTGTGTGTTTGTGTCTGTGTGTGTGTGTGTGTGTGTGTGTGTGTGTGTGTGTGTGTGTGTGTGTGTGTGTGTGTACCTGTGAGCAGCACTTGATGTTGCTC
>NW_011350245.1:0-5177 GCF_000735185.1 Notothenia coriiceps
ACGTCTGCCATAATTATATTAAATAGGAACTAAATTATATTCATTACTACATTGAACAACAAATGTGTTCAATACCATTGAGGTTACTTAAGTGCAAACATCCAAATTACAAAGAGGATTCTACTTACATTGTTAAATCAAAAGGCATGGCGAACAGCTTCCAAACACTCAATCCTGGTGTGGGTGTTTGAGGACAAAGAGGAGGAAGTCCTCATCCAGGCCTCTATTTATAGCCTGTGAGGAACTTCTACCTGGTTCCCTACACAGTGCCTCTTATGGACAGGAGGGTTACACACATGCAATTTCTAACAACTCCCCTTTTCATTGTTTTACTGTCATATAGTATTTCATACCTGTTTTTCATGTATTACTCTTATATTACTATCTGACATCACATACATCGTAGCTCGTAAGTTCAAAGTTTATTTATAATTACAAAAATAAATATATATATTTTTTAAATTTTTATAAATAATACAAAACATGCTTATTGGGGGATGGCAGGAATGTCAAATGGGAGGGCCTGGCGCCGGGTCTGTCATGGAGGTACCACGGATTTCCGATAATGCTAACTTGCCAGATTTATGTTGGCAAAAGTATGTAGACATAATTTAACCTTAAAATTACAGATATATATAATAGTTTATTACACGGTTAGTTGAATACTCAGATCTGATTGGTCAAAAGTCAGTTTAAGGAATAGAGTGGTGCAGTGACGAGTCCTAAAACCCGGAAGTGAGTTAGCATTTGACCACTACCGGTTCCCTCGTCTCGGAGTCAATGGGATTTCTCCATAGAATTTTGGAAAATAGCTCGAAATAAGGTCTGTGTTTGACACAAATTTAAGAGACGGATCACGTTTTGTTCTACCACATTAAATACATCTGCAGTGACCCCACTGGTGATTTTTGAAGAGTTTACGTGTCTGAAAAACGATGGTTGTTAACAAGTGGCTGAATAGGACTACAGAAGTTGTCGAGGACGTTGTACGTCATTACGCCGAACACGTAAACACTCCCGCTAAGTTTGTTTGCCCCTGTTTGTACCTGTGCTCTTGCAAACTGTTAAAACAAACGCTTCAACTTGTACAATTTTTAATCTGTATTTTTTAATATCGATCTTAAGTTGGCGTGACGTTGAAGAGGACTCTGCTGTCCTCGGCTGTAGTTCATTTATAGCATAACATTAGCATTTTGCTTCTGGCGATTAGATTTACGATTCTAAATTATAAAAGTAGGGTAGACATGTGGTGGTCACCCCAAGAGGTTGATCATGGAGCCTGACGCAAAGCTTAAAGGTAGGGTAGGTAAGAATGGAGAAACCAGCTCGAGTGCGCTAGAATTTGAAAGTACGCAGCTGAAAAAAATCAGCCCCTTCCTTCAGACTTCCTTACAGAGCCCCTCCTCCAACACACACAAACGCACACATGACCAATGAGGCCACGAGATAAGTTTTTGCACGAGATGGAAGGCTGACAGGCAGGTAACCCATCCAGTTATTTTAGCCAGGTCAGCTAAAATAAATGGTCATGCTTTTTACAACGCCACGGCTTCCACAGATGAATTTTTTGTATGTATTTATTGTCAAAGCATTTCATGTATTCATTGCTATCGGGATGTTAAGAGCATTCCGTGGAATATAAAAAAAGTGTTTCTGAAGTGAATTACCTATCCTACCTTTAACATTGAAACAATTATAATGTACCGCATGCTATTAGGCTCTTGACTGGTGTGGGGCAAGGTAATTTGTCTCTTATACTGCTGTACAGCAATATAATATTTAACTTCAACCAGTCTGTGTTTTTAATGTGTCCTCTTTGTCTCATACTTTAATGTTGTGAGTGTTACATCGGATCCACGACATAACAACAAAGCCAACACAGTCTTTGAGTCTTAATTTTTCTCCATACATTGAGTTCATCCATCAGTTCATCTATCAGTATTCGACTTGGCAAACTCGTCTGCAGAACGTCCAGTGATGTTCAACTGCATTAGCCTGTTCACTCATGTGATGAACATATGTGTTGCGTATTGTGAAACCCTGGAAAATATTGAGACAGGCAAACTGAGTCATATCACTGCACTTATCAATTAGCCATTATTTAAGAAAATGCTATGGTGTAAGCCTTCTTGTTTTTCAGAAGCTATAATCTTGACCACTAAATTAAAAAAAAGGTGGCAGATTAGCTTTGATCCAATTTATTGGTGTCAATGTCAGTAGTTAAAGTTGACCTGACTTTTCTAACAGGACACATGTTAAAGAAACTATATAAGCCTCTTACAGCTTTGGAGATGAAGTCGAGCAGGTGGACACGCAGGATGACTTCCTGTTGGTGGTCACATGGTCCGAAGGTGAAGGACACCTGGTAGTCTCTCGTATCCATCATGTGTTTGTTCCACTTTGTGAAACTGCACGAGATGGACTCTAACATTGCATGGATCTAAAAATAAAAGAGGGACATACTTTACTCCTTTTGACTTATGTTCAAATACATATTTATTTTCTTTGAAATATTGTTATGCAGTATTTTTTTAACTATGTCAGTTATGCAAGGAAATATCAGATATCATTACCATCGGATTTTATTATTAAAACTATTATTATTAATGCTATTCTTTTAAGCAAAAACGGCAATAATAACTATTTGCATACCACTTGAGCCATGAAAGTTCAATAATAACTGAAAATAAACTAAATATATTTGTATTTTCTTGTAGTGCAAACATTCAAAAATATTCTACTCCAACTTTTATATAGCGAGATACAAATAAACTAGCTTAGAAAATATTATTTCGTTTTTTTTTTTGCAATATAAACACATATTCGAAAACAGTAGGCCTACTGTATTTTGGGAAAATCAACAATCAATCAAATCAAGTATCTATTGACAAGATAAAAATACAGGAAGTACTGTTAGCTATATATATGAGTGCAAACATAGTCAATTAAAACATTTCAACAGAGGGGAAGAGATGTCCATTTTTATTAAGCCAACCATATCAAAGAGATAAAACATTTTAAAGAAGAAGAAAGGAGGGTCTCATGAAAAATAAGATGATGCGGTGATATATCTTCCTACATCAACACGAACCCGCCTGTTCCCACTGACGTTGGTGGTGATGGTGAGCTGCGTGATTAAGACTTTGACCGGGTTGGAATACTTTGACAGCTTTCTGGTGCTGGACAGCTCCACCACCTCCTCGTAGGGGTCTGTGGGATAGGGAAGCAGGGGTTTGGGGTCTATCAGGCACTGAATCAGGGGCTCGATCTGATAGAAGTCAGCCTCCTTCCTGAGCAGCTCAGTCTCCTTGAAGTCGCACGGCAGCGTCAGCTCTGACGTCCGCAGGAAGTTGAGGATATAGCTGAAACAGCAGAAACGTACGGGATATGTGCAGAATGCTGAGCTGGAGGGAGAGCTGCAGTACGGCTCTAGAGCAAGCGGAAACTTCCGGGTCTAATTAGAGAGTAATGCAGCCGAGTCCTTAAACTCGGAAATTACTATAATGTGTTTGTGGTTAGAAGCCTAAAATAAAGCTTGTGAGATTTTCCAATTTTGTTCTATGACATAACGAATGTCAATAAATACCCTACTGGTGAATGTCTGAAGCTTCTGTGAGTCATGAAAAATGCTATTACTAATAAGTGACTAAATTAATTAATTTTCACTAATGGCCAGCAGGGGGCTACGCCAGTGGTTCCAATAATAAGTCTAGTTGCATAGAAGTCTATGAGAAAAATTAGCCTACTTCTTACTTAAATTATTACATAAGAAAACATTTTCCTAGCAAGTTTATTGTCTCAGTCACTAGTTTAATGTATTTTCCAATACAGCATGATATTCATTTAGTAAAATATGGTTCAATTCAGAGTAGTGATTTGACTATTTTATTACTGGATTCTGTAGTTTAAGATCTCTTCCTTCCCCAGGAGTAGACTGGCAAAAGCTCAGCATGCCGGATGCTCTTGAAATCAAAGAAATTACAAAGAAGATAAGGAGCTACAAAAAACATCAAAGACTTTGGGTAAATCAAATGTAACCCTTTAAATGTCCTATCAATTTCACGCACATACACATGTATACAGTATAATAATTCTTAAACTTTGTGTAACTTTACTTTGGTCAGTTGTCAGTTGTTAAGGTAAATTAATGTTTTGATTTACTTTTTAAATCAATTCTATTTGTTTCCATTATTGTTTGTCAGACAACAGCTGACAGCACACAGGTTTTAAAAAAAAATGGGAGGAATAAATTGAGGATTATTCAATTCAGAGTGAATTCCTTAAAGATCCCCTTTATGCAAAATGCACTTTTTGATGTCTTTTATACTTAAATATGTGCCCCCGGTGTGTAAGGAGACTCCAAAAATACAACCCTTTCTCTTTTCCTCCTTACCCACATCTCTAAAAACGGGGGTACAACGGAGCTGATCCAGATTTGCTGCGGTCATGGCATTACTAAAATGTGGGCTGGCTTTACGTCCATGACCATATCAGAAACGTCGCTGTATCAGAAACAATGTGTGACGTGTTTTGGAAGCAGTGGTGGCGCCAGGGTATGGCTGGGGTAGGCTACAGCCATACCAAGAAATGGCTTAGCCCCACCATGAAAAATGATGTTAAAGTAAGCCAAATAAAGTCCGCCAACTCGCGCGGAGCAAATTGCACAGACAGCAGTTAGTAAGATTGATTTCAGTAGCCACTTGTCTGGAAATACCGAAGACTAGAAACGGTTTTGAAAACTTTTGTCACGTAGTGATCGTCTTCTCAATAGAACATCTTTGATCATGTCTTCTGGCCAATCAGAATCAAGATAACGGCGTGGTGTTGTTGCAGGAAGCCCCGACGGAGAATACTGTTGCTGTAATACATCTATATCTTATTATACATCCATGATCTATATATACATCGATACAACATTACAACATTACGTGTTGAGAGAAATCAACATGTAATGAAATAAGACCCCACGGTTTGATGATTGATAGGTGTGTTGGCTGTCTTTCATTTTGACACACAGAACAATGGGGGCTATCCACCCTTATCCACAATGTAAAGTAATTCACACAGCCTCTTCCCTCTTATCTCTGTGAGGAGCAGCAGGTTCAGCTTTCAGAACAAAGTAACAAAAAACTAAAATGGCATTCATTTTTTTAAATGTGTAGTAATCAACTTATTTA
>NW_011350246.1:0-1938 GCF_000735185.1 Notothenia coriiceps
AACACGAAATGCCGTGAGACTGGGTTGGATTAACACATAGGACCGCTAAGTATAAACAAGGTAAATATAGCTAATGCTAGCGGTGCAATAAGCATGTATACAGGCTAGTATGGCTAACGCTATTGTGTATGCTAACGCTAGCGTGACTGCTAACGTATTTTCTCATTGAGTTTAAACAACTCCAAATGTCATCACATAAACACAATACATGTTACTAATCCTTACAGTGTAAGTGTAAGGCTGACACTTAAAGTCATTGCTATCTGACGGACTTGACTCTTTTACTCTTCAGGTTGCATAGGGAAAAATAGTAGCAGTCTACTGCCATGCTTGGGCGGTGTCCGTCAAACAAAAACCGTAGAGCCAATCAGGAACTGAGCATTTAGTCCAACTTCCTTTTCAATCAAACTCACTTCCTTTTCAATCATACTCTCTCGCACACATAACTATTCTTATGCACCCACCCTATCATTCTGTTTTATACACATACCTATATAGTCATTCACATTAACTATTATTAATTCTTATATAAGCTATTATTTCGGCCTTTCATTCACTGCTATTCTGTTTTACATATATGACTATTGTTATTAACATGAAATACTATTCCCTGTTACATAGGTTATTATTCTGTCTTACACATTGTTTACCGATTACACACATACTACTAACCTCTTTCACATACACTATTATAATGTTCTATTAGATTATAGTGGTGTGTGTACGAGAGTATGATGGTGCGTTTAAGAGATTTAGTTGTTGTGTGTGAGAGAGAATAGTTATTTATGTATGATAGTATGACAATAAATGAAGGAAGGAATGACAGTACGTTAAAGACGGTATGATGCTGTGTGTGAAAGAGTCTGGCGGTGTACATGTGAGATTCTGATATTGTTTGTAAGACCAAGTATGAATTGTGAGCTAGACGGCCTCTCATAACAGAGTGGATGCTGATGTTAAATGTCTTTGGCTCGCAGTCCATTCGGCACAACATTAATTAGTCTCATTATAATTGCTACTAGCTGCTATTTCTCATAGCCATGTTAGGTGAGAGGTGTGTGGGTAAATGTTTTCAAAATGTGAGGGCAGGTGCTGCACACATATCTATAAACAGTATTTTCACCGGTTTCCAGTAAGTTGCCTCATTTCTGAATACTGAATATGTTCATCATGACACTGTTTCCTAGAACTGTTTTCCTGCTGATTGCACAGCCTAGACTTACTTAAAAAAACAAGCTGTAATCATCTAGGTAGTTAGTATCATGTTTCCTATGGCAACTCCGAAGCTTAATAATTCAAACGCGTAGCCTCATGGCCCACTTTTATGGCACTTTACATAACATAATTGCACCCTTAATTCAAAATGTCCAACTTCATACATACTGTATTTTACATCTTAATTCAAAGCAGGAAAACGCATCGCAAGCTCTCCTGCTATTACTTTTTCAAATTAAAACCAAAGCCCCCATCACCTCCCTGCAGTGGCTCTTATTGTGCGTGCATTGCAACAGAATACATAAGCAGGACCATTTTTATTTCACTCACTGAGTCCATGCCTTACCGAGCCGTATGAAAGACTTTTAATATCTCCGTTGGAATCACATCTCGCAACTATTACAAACTTTGTTTTTCTGAATAAAAAAAAACACATTATTTCACATTAAGAGCCGAGTCCAGGTTGCTGACCCACAGAAGTTTTGCTTGCATGTGAAAACACTCAGCTTCCAACTGTTTAATTCACGACCGCTGTCTATTAAAGAAATGAACCCTGGTGTTAAAACACACGCTTATCCAGAGTTGGGTGTTACGCGCTACTTTTATAATTCAGTAATCACACTACATTTACTAACATTGCCCCGACAAGCGTTACTTCGTTACTTACTAAAAATCAGTCCACATCTCCACGTGCTGCATAAACATGGCTGAGTCAGCGATAAC
>NW_011350247.1:0-3632 GCF_000735185.1 Notothenia coriiceps
GCTGCTACACTTTATTTTATTTATCTAAAATTAAGCACTTTTAAGATGCACATATTTTCAAAAGCTATTTTATTTATTTTCTCTATTTTATTTTTAAATGCAGCCCGAGAGGAACATTACACATATCCAGAGTATTTACTGTATATCTGTATAGTCCAATGTTAATTGACAATAAATATTGTTTTTTTTTAATTGTACTTTCTTTATTTGATTGGCAGTCAGTTGTTGATTACATGCAGACGTTGATAAAGCGACAGGCTACTTCAATATATATCACACTAATTCATGAAGCAACTTAGACATGTTGATGTTCCGGACCTTTGCATGGGGTGATTTTCTCTAACTGGACCTCGTTGAATTTTAGTTGATTAACCCTGCTTTAGAATGAAGCTACTTTGTTTATGATCATAGTACTGACATATCTTTTTAAATATTGTTCTAATACTTTAAACTGATGGAAAGAAAAAGCAGAATTACAAAACTATTATCCAACTATTAATACTTTAATTTATTTGTGAACTTCAACTGAATGCAACATGAATGTTAGTGGCAGTGCATTAAACTCTCTCACTAATGTATAAATAGGTAAAATAAAGCGCTCAGGCAGATGGGAGGCTTAATCTGCTCCTCTGTGTGTTTCCCCTGCTATTTGTGGGGTGCAGATCAAATTTACAAAGGATTATTTGCTGGAGACTGCAGTAAAATGTCCGATACCATCTGACTTTTAGCCCAAAGTCAATTTGTCTCAGGCATCAGAGAAAAGCTCAGAGGGATGCAATTAAAACTTTTATCGAGGCTGTTGCAGCATGTAATGGTACCGGCTGAAATTAGATCCACTGGGCTGACTCCATCAGTGCAGAGGTGCAGCTCTGGCATTTTATTGGCTGCAGTCTGCTGCCCTGTTTACTGTAATGCTACACATCACCACTGTTTACTGCAACCTTCAACGTGACCTTACCAGAGCCTTTACAGTAGACGAGAAGAACTAAATGTTATCAGAGTCTCTCTTTGATTACATTTTGATCAAAACGAGTAGAGTAACAAATCTGTATGATAAGATAATATCATTTGAATAAGTGGTAGTTTATGAAATATTGTCCAATCTATCAGTTTCAGATCTATAGTACAATGTTGAATCCAGGATACCTTCTTACAACACTTCTTAAATGATTGGCAACTCGATTTATTTTCGTGTCAGTCGATTTTGAACAAAAGAAGAGAACAATTGCCAAGTTAAAGAGCAACATTACAATTCAAACATATTGTTTGAGTTCCAATAGTTTGGGAATTTGTCCTAAATTCGAAATGCCGTTAAATTTAAGATAAAGTGACAGCCTGATTATATTGCTCTTAATAATAACTGAATCGTTAATAACATACTATTATCAAAGAATAGATTGGTTCAATTATAATAATGACATAGAGGACTTCATTAATCTGTCATTGACAATGAATTCAAGTTATTACACATATTAAGTTAAATATATATAACCTCTCCTTAAATGAAATGAATAAGTACAACATACTGTAAATGAATGGAAACAGCATATCAAATCAGTGTCACAGATATGATTAAATATCTATATATTACTTTTGACACTTGAATCAAATCCTATTCTATTTGTTCCTTTTGCAAGCCTCTTTTGATTTCATTGTGCATTTATTTCAGAATGATCTTCGCCTATCAATTCATCTCTAGAAGTGGGATCAATAACTTTAATTAAGCTGTAACCCGCAAATTATTTATTACTTTAGACTGTAAAATATGTGTTCGGTTGACTTCTCCATGTATGGAGAGACTTAGTTGTGATCAGGTAAATTAGCTATAGAGACCAAAAACAAGACTGTAAACATGTTTATTTCTACGTTAGGCATTTTTAACATGGGGGTTGACTCAAGTGGCCATTCAAGGAACTTTCATTCATGTTTGAGCACCAGCGGTTGGTTAGGACAAAAGTTATACTTTCTATTAACATTTTTAATGATTTCACAGAAATGGAAGAAGCATTTGAGTGAGGATCTGACATTCGGTCCTGTGGAAGGATTACTAGATGGTCTACCACAAGTAGAGTCCAGCCAAAGGTAAGGATCAGTTTTAAAGTGATTTTGTTGTAAATACTTCAAACAGACGTACTGCCATTCTTGTTCCAATAAGTCATGAAAATGCTGAGGTCACTATGTTCGCTACTATAGAGGAAAGTTCAACACTGTAGCAATGTGACGTGCCCCAGAGAGTGTGAGAGGACAACTATACACATGCCCAAACACCAAACCCTTCAAAAATGACCCATCTCATCTTCCAAAAAAATGTTAAAAGATTAAAAGATACATCTCTTTCAATGAAAAACCCTTCAGTGCCATTATTTGTCTTTCTTTCAATGCAGATACACTTGGATGTACTGATATATTGGAAGCTGTTGCAGGATCTGAGCTAACCTCATGAGCCGCCATGTTTTCGTACTCTTAAAGCACTCTGTATCTGTCAGAAGCTCCTTTCAGGCTGCTGATTGGTCCGGACAAACTGCATTACTCAAAGCCTACAAGATGGATTTGTGTGTGACCTTGTGATCCAGCGAGTATAGTACAATTCACCACAAACACCAAACTCCAACTCAAGATCATCTCAACACTTTGTTTCGAGAAGTCAAACTCAGTAGCAGCCTACAAATAAATGTTTTTTTTACTAGTATGAATAAAAGTGTGTTTTAAGGTCTGACTGCAGAGTGTACCGGTCAGAATCAGTCAATAGAACCCTGATATGCTTAGCTGTTTAACGGTGTAATGGGACTCATGTTTCCATATGAAGAATATGTTCTGTGTCTTGGCCCTGCAGTGTAGCATCACTCACACATCGACCCTTTATCTGAAAGGTTCACATCACAAACAGTCCATATGCTCAGATCATCAAAAGGTTGTGACCTACAAATTGGTATTTCGCTGACTTTCATGCCTCTCTCCTCAAAAATAATCACACTGCTTTCAACACGACGCGGCAGATCTGAAAGCTATCCAACCAGCATCAAAACTGCTGATGCACTTTATCCTGGGACTGCAATATTCAGTGGCGACTGGTCATTAGGGGCAGGTACAGCCCCACCTAGTGTCAGCAGAAAGTATTAAAAATAACCATTACAAAAAAATGCAAAACATTTTTTTGGAGGAGCTTGACGCTCGTGAACTGTCAACAGGAGGGTGGGAGGAGCCTCGCTGCGGGGAAGCAGTGTGTGGACCTGTAAGCGCAACTAATTTAAATAATTGGTTTAAACGGCATAATAATAAGGACGATCGGCCGGTCCTTGATTCTCCAGAAAACACATGTTATGATATTAGGGCCATGCAGAGTGAGATGAGATCTCTGTCCCTTTAAGGCCCCGGCCCCACGAGGACGCATACGGCAAAACGCATAGGATTAACGCAAACTCAAAAAAGCTTCCGTCCACACGCAATGTTCACCGGATAGTGTCTGTCCACACGAGACAGCTCCGTTTAGCTCCAACCGCTGGAGAAGCTGCAGTACATATTCAGGAGCCTGTACGTGGCGCTGTAACTTCCTCCACAAAAGCAGTGAAGAAGCATGGTTGTCATGGTTGCCCTTCTGTTTATTCTCCGCGGTGGGGGCCGAGGGAACCGGG
>NW_011350248.1:0-2832 GCF_000735185.1 Notothenia coriiceps
GCCAGCGATTATTCGATTATTCGTTACAGTCTCCATAATCGAAAATTATTTTTAAAATTCGCGGGCGTCGGGCGTCGAATAATCGATTAATATTCGCCAGGGCTGTCCGATTTTCGATTTTGATCATGGTCAGTTTCGGGCATCCCCAATCGATACACGGACGCCAAGTATCGATATTTGATTATATGAACTGCAGCATATCCCTCCGAAAGACGGTCTTACGCTTGACTGATGATTTCTAATTTATTGAAAACTCCAAAAACCAACGTAGGAGCTACACAAAGACACAAAACAACAAATTCATTTAAGCTACATCCATATGAGCATTACTTTAGAATACCGTTAAACAAGTGAACTTCAAATACTTACTTTATCTCTGTTATTTTCTCCGTCAAGTTTTTGCTTCGGGAACTTCCTGCTGATCGCGCAAAAGAAGTCCATTCAAAAGAAAAGCTTGTCTATATAAAACAGGAAGTTACGTTAAGACATGTTGCAATGAAAGTAAAAAAACAATGCCATCTCCTTTTCAGCTTCAAAGAACACAAATTGGGTTATTAACAGAAACTATTCATATTGCAAATACATTTTTTAACCAGGAAGGGAAGACGGATAGGACCCATGTGATTTGCAATATCACAATATATCGTATCGCAATACTTAGCATATCGTAGCATCGTATTGTGGCTTAAGTATCGCGATAGTATCGTATCGTGGGGAGACTGGTGACAAATAGATCAGTTTCATCAATAACAAGATTTCACCTTTTATAAATGAGTAGTGTCATAAAAGAGTGATGTCCATATCTTCTGCTGCTACTAAGTGCATGAATATGGACAAAAAAGTTCTTAAAAAGGTAAAAACTCCAGCAGTTAATCTGTTTTAAAAATGTGATTCTAGTTATAACCGCGACACATTTTTACTGCAATCAAAAAAGGAAATGGAAAGCATATTTTGGATGATTATTGTTAAATATTAAACATTAACATTAAAGCTGCCCAATTATGCTTTTTGGGGTGTTGCCTTTCCTGTAGTGCGTCATAGGTTTTAGTGTATGTAAATGGTCTGCAAAGGCTAAAATCCCTGTGTGTCCTCGAGGGGGAGTGTCTCTGCCACACTGGCTGAAACGCCTCCATTGGACTGCTGTGTTTACTTCAGGAACATAGCAACATTAAACACGTACTTAAAACGCACTACCAGATGGAAAGAAAATGGCAGTTTGACTCAAAAAGCCACACAATCTCACCATTGACTTCCACTTCTACAATTTTCCTCTCTACAAAAGGACTCACAACTGCCTGCGTTGACAATAAACCTTGGCACTTGATTTCCGGTAGAAATCCTGACTTTCTTGTATGTGCAAGAAGTTCTCGTGCAGATTTAGGACATGTTCTATGCAGGTATTGATTAGCTTAGGTTTTAAAACTACATTACCCACAAGCCCTTGCTGTTTATCAGCCGGAGCCTTGGTTCAAAAGTTATTTTGTGCCACATTCAGAGCGCTTGGTTGCTTACAATATTTCCAAAAGTGGATAGATTTGGATTGATTGTTAAAATTGCTCTAATTTCAGCTCTGTTTGAGGCCTAGCCGTCAGAATCTGAAGCTCTCTGATTGGTTGTTTCTCACAGCTAAGCTCTCTGAGACTTGTAGTTGACTCTTAAAGTCGTTACGCACGGTTAAATATTTGCCTTTTTTTTGATGAAGCAGAAATAGTTAGAAGCTATTACAAAGCCACTAGCTGTCCAAGTATGTAAAATATGGTCACATTACTTCTATGAGGGAAATTAAAAGCAGTTTTACTACCAGACCTGCTTTCAGAGATTCATGTTGCTCTTAATGTGCCGCTCTGCTCCTGCCTCCAGGGCTGGAGGTTGTAAATAAAAGCTGTACGTCTAATCAATGTGCATTTGGGCTGAACAAATAACAGGGTGGCTCCGCAGCAAAAATGGATTTGGATGGCGTTTAGGAATCAAACAGAAAAAAGTGCTTTCTGCTGCAGCGGCAGAACAAGGAGAAAGTTCCTGTCAGACTTTGTCCTCGTTTTTTAAAGGTTCTGGTGGTATTTATAGAAAGACAAACATACAGTATGCCTAATAATATAATCTAAGCATAAAACACGCCCTGCTTCACTGTTACCGACAATTAGAGACAGTTCAATGCTCCCATCTTTCTCTGCATCTCGGCTTAAATTGAGTGTTTTGTTTAACTTTTTCGTCTGTTTTTAATCCAAGTAGCCTGTATGATTTATTTAAGTGGTTCAACTGAGGAGAAGTTATTATATTTGGTCTTTTAAGATAAGATAAGATAGAGCTTTATTTGTCTTGGGCATCAAGATAATACACATAAAACATTCAGGTCAATCAGTCATAGATACAGAACAGAGATCACATATCACATGGCAAAGAAACAAACAAGAAAGCACCTTCCCTACTGTATTCATACACAAATCCATATTGCACTTTCCCTATTGCACCTATGCATAGTGCCCGTTGCACACATCCCTATTGTGTCCATACCTATTTACACATAATGCACTTCCCCTATTTAACCTTCTCGATTGCACAAACTACACTGTAAACATTGCACCTCCCAACAACTCCTAACACAGCATAATCACAATTGTTTCTGACTGTTCAGCAGCTTGATTGACAGCGGAACAAATGAAAACTTATACCTGTTCAATTTACAGTTTGGTAATCTATACCTTCTGCCCTCCTCAAATATCTCCTGAAGAGAGGATGGTGGAAGCATGCCAATTATTTTTCCAGCCCTTTTTATCAAGCTCTGGAGTTGTGATTTAGATTTAACTGACAAGTTACCAAACCATGTTGTGA
>NW_011350249.1:0-3681 GCF_000735185.1 Notothenia coriiceps
AGTTGAACATTGTTCAACTTTTGATGCCGATAGATGCTCGTGATGCTTGCAAAGCCATGCCATGCTCCCCACAATGCAGTTCGGCAAAGATTAAAAATCTTCTACGTCACCCCATTCAAGTGAATGGGCGAGGCGAAGCGTTGAAAGCATTTTTTGATGCCTGTAGTGTAGACGGACCGTTACGGCCCGTCCACACTATAGCTTCAAAAAAAGCTTGGAGCTGGACGTGTCTGAAGCTTGGGGATTCTATTCGAGCACCGCGACCAACAACCAATCACATGAATGTCCCGCCCCCGGCATACAAAGCAAAAAAACCCGGGATTTTATGCGAGCAATATATATATATAAACTCCCCAAACAGGCGAAAACCTACCAGTTTCACCCACTGTCTCTGCCACCTCCCTCCATGCCTGGTTCCTCCGGTTTGTATCCCGGTAAATAGTTCTGGTCGTAAAAAACCGGGTGATTTGCTACCGTAATTTCTCGTTTGGAATATGAGGAAATGAACTGCGGTCTGGCTCTCCCAGCTTGCACGCGGTTTGATTGGCTAGCGCTTGAACTGTCAGATTTGCATAAACGGGATTTGATTGGCTGACGCTGGCTACTCCGGCGTCTCCGGCTTCCCAGAAGTTGAACATTGTTCAATTGTGACCGCTATGCTACCCACAATTCAGTTCGGCGAAAAGCGAGGCAACGTGACGTCACCCATTCAAAGTGAATGGGCAGACGCGTTGGAAACCGTTTTTGAAGCTGTCGAAGCTGTAGTGTGGACGGGCCGTAAAGCAGAAGTCCACAACAAATGTACTATTCATTTTTATGGCGAATTACTATTGAAATGATCATAGGTGCAATCCCTGTTCTGTTTAGCATTAACTAATATAATTGTTTATAAGCTTTTGGTTATTTGAATTCTAGTTTAAACAGAGAGTTGAACAACAATTATTTTATGAAATACTTAAACTCTCAGACACTGTGAATGTTTTACAGGGATAGTGCTGTTTGTTCTCCTGGATTTCAACATTTCTGTCTGCTGTTGACTTCTGTTTTGATGTTTCCTTCAACAGCAGCAGCATAGAGTTGAGAAAAGTCCCTCGCAAGGAACAATAAATCCCTTTCCTCTTCTTTGGTTATGTAGCTTTAAAGAAAAGGCATCCTTATCTTAAGCCATTTGATGTGCGATTTCTAACAAATCCTGTTAAGTTATTTTTTCTCTTCAGTTTAATGCTTTTAACATATTTACATTTTTGTTTTCTCTTCTGCTCACTTCAAATGTCAACTTTATGTGTCCCTGAAGGGAAATTGGATTTGCAAAATGGAGTGTAACAAAAACAAACATGGAAACTTTAGTCAGAATAAAAACCCTGCATCAATGGACAGGCAATTGATCGGAACAGCAACAGCTATAGAATGTATCCCAATAAATAAAAGTATGACCAGCATAACATTTTCTGGATCAAAATGCATTAAAATATAAAATCTTCCAGTTGCAACACCATTATCAGAGATCATCATAAATATACCAGCAAAAAAAAAATGTAAACAGAAGAGTCCAGCACCAATATCATAGTCAAAAAAGTCAAGGTAATGCATTAAAACATAAAACACTGATAAGCCAATTGTTTTTAAATGTTATATATTGATGCCGATCATTGATCTCCAATGATACTGCATAACTGTTTCCCTTACTGACCATCATATTTGGGCTCCATGAAGATGAACAATGCACGGTTATCTTAATTTCTTTCATCAGATTGGTGAAGACGTCATAACTTGTATTCCCTGCCAATCAAATGACAGCAGATATTTTCAGCCAAAAATAGGCGTGGCCAGGACAGGGAGGGAAAGTACCCAGATGGGTTTCTCTCATCGATAGGACAACACACACATTATCCAAAAGATATGCCTATAGATATTCCTCTCATGAAGTACCTCTTATTGCGAGTTTAGGAGGGAAATGGGAATGCAGGCGTGTTTCTATCCTTTTGTCTTGACTGAGGGCAGAGGTGCCAGAGGGTAGGAAGGAAACTCCTGATGAAGAGGATGGGTGCTGTCAGAAAGGATGGTATTTGCCCTCTTCATCGCCTGACAGTTATAAAACAGATTCTGAACAGACAGGCTACTATTCTGTTATTCTGCTGTTTGAGTTTAATATGTTAACCTAAGGCTGCCATGTCAATAAAAAAACATTTTAAAATTCAGCCAATTTTCTTGTTTCTTGGTCACTATGACGTGTCAACATGATACCTCGTTAGGTGAACTCTCCTACAACCATTTTAGTGCTACATACTAAAAAGTAAACATTGACTATAATCCCTTTATCAACTACAAAATTGAAGATAATTACCGATATCTTCTTCCGCAGTGCTTTAGCATTGTTCCTCAGACATGTCTCCCTCACTCCCCTCTTTTATGACCTCACTCAAAACCCATCCATTGTCCTTTGCTTTTAAATCAGTGTTCAATTTCTTAATTGTTTATTATCTGCATTTAATGCAGTCTTCTGTGTGTACAATTTAAATTAAATAAAATAAAGAATCCATTAGCCCGCCTTTTCATTGTTTTTGTTGCTCTCTTGATGACCATTTAAAGTGTCTATTTAGAGTGCCTTTGAGCTCCTCTAAGAGCACTATACAAATTAAATGTATTAATATTACTCTTGAAAGTACATCACAAAAAGCAAGTGCAGTTCTGAAAAAACCGGCATCCCCTTTTTCGGTGCTGGAAGAAATAACGGAAATGTGTTCAAAACGTGCAAGTCAGTTTCACATTGGAGTGCTTTGTTTGTACACCAACTCAATACCAATCATCAAAGAGTCAAGGGAGTAAGCTCAAAGCAAGAAGCTACTGAGGTAAATGTGATATAACCGCCAAAAAGAAGAGAGACAGCACAGGCTGTGCAGTTTCATGTACATGTGAGAACATACAATCTCGGTATTATTAATAGTTTACACCTACACTTAATGACCTTCATTAATTTACCTAATTCAGTAACATTTATCTTTTTTTAGAACTTTGCTGTTTGACGTTCATGTTTTTCTACCGAACATATAGTAAGCGTACCGAACATAGTTAGGATGCCACCTGGGCGCCTCCCTAGAGAGGTGTTCCAGGCACGTCCAGCTGGGAAGAGACCAAGGGGTATAGGACCAGGTGGAGGGATTATATCTCTTCGCTGGCCTGGGAGCGCCTTGGGATCCCCCAGTCAGAGCTGGTTGATGTGGCCGGGGAAAGGAAAGTTTGGGGCTCTCTGCTGGAACTGATACCTCCGACTGCGGCACCTCGACAGCCCAGAAGTGGCATTTCAGATTCTATTTTATACCCTTTTATCTTTTTATATGAAGTCAATCGAATTAGTTTTCCAGGCCATTTTTCAGCCGATGAATGTGCTGGCTGTGTTTGGAAAGTACAGTTGCAAGAAAAAGTATGTGAACCCTTTGAATTACCTGGATTTCTGCATAAGTTGGTCATAAAATGGAGGAAGCCACTGCTGTCCAGAAAAAACATTGCTGCACGTTTGAAGTTTGCAAAAGAGCACCTGGATGTTCCACAGCACTACTGGCAAAATATTCTGTGGACAGATGAAACCAAAGTTGAGTTGTTTGGAAGAAACACACAACGCTATGTGTGGAGAAAAAAAGGCACAGCACACCAACATCAAAACCTCATCCCAACTGTGAAGTA
>NW_011350250.1:0-2374 GCF_000735185.1 Notothenia coriiceps
TATCTGGATCAGTCTTATGCGACAATGGAAACTGAACTAAAGAGAACATTTGAAACTTTAGCAGTCTGCGTGATCTGCCTGTAGGGAGGGGCGGGCCGGCCCTGCGAGTAAAGTAACGAGTAAAGTAACGAGTTACTTTATGTAGAGAGTAACGAAGTAGTGTAATATATTACTTTTTTTTTAAAGTAATATGTAATATGTAATATATTAATTTATTTTAGTAACGACCCCATCTCTTGCTATCAGCATATGTAGACTGCAGGGATGTCACATGAATGAACACAGATATGAGACCATAAATATAAAAACAAGGCGAAAATGTTATCTCTCAGGAATGTATTCAAAACCCACGTGAAAAGTAGTTTACAAGTCTTTTTCATCAGGAAATAGTTATTTCAAGTCTTGGTGACCATGGGACACATACTAAATATTCCAAAGAACACAAATCAAATCCATTTACATTATTTATAGAAAAAAAAGTTCTACTGTTTTTATATCAAAAGGTTAGTTGTGCCATGCCTCAAAGCAGTTTCTGTCCGGTACAAAGCAGAGGCCGCAGATAGGTGTCCACTGGCAGCTCCATCAGAAAGGCTCTGTGTGTCAGAGGCTGCTCCTGTTGTTGTGTGCAGAGTTCACCTGAATAATGTAATGTTTTCGCTGCAATGTCCAGAAAGTGAAAGAACAGTGAACTGCACCAGCGTGTCGTCTTGTGGTGTACTGTGTAATATTGTATGACTTGGTCTGATAAATGCAGTGTTATTGTTTCAAATATTTGTATTGAGAAGAAGCGTATAAAAGTGTAAGCAATAGTACAGACTTCTTTGGGGTGGAAATCATGCTTCCCTTTTTCAATATAGAAGACAAACAGAACAGCCAACAAGAAATAATAAACAAAAAACATAGCATGAAAGGAATACCATATTTAATGACATACATAGTCATAGTGGGAAAGAACATACAAAATAGTATATATATAATACAAATAAATAAATAAATAAACTTAAAGGGTGCAAAATGCAGTGTTCTGCAATAGTGACCAGAAGAGGCTTCAGTCTGGACAAGCGTTCATGTTCTAGTGTCCCATTATTTTCTTCTTTCTCAACATCCTTCTCAGGATCGCTCATATAATCGTTCCGGGATATCACCCGGTACTTACATGATGATTTCTGGAACTGCCACACAAATAGTGTTCTTTCACCAGTAGTCCTGGATGTCCTTCAGTTTGACCAGTGTGAAGAAGAATGTCAGTCCAGACCGGAGATGTTCCTGGATGCTCTGGTCAGTCCATGTATATTTCTTGCCTTTTGCAGCTTTTTTAGCAGCTTGTTTGTTTGTGTGCTGAAAAACAGCTTGAGAAGCTCCAGTGGTTAATATGAAGAGCTTTAGCTGTGTTGGTGTGTTCAGGGGTTCTGGCTGGGTGAGGACAGTCATCAGGATCTGCCTCAGTGTTCCAGGATTTGTGCTGGTCTTTGCCTGTCAAGAGGGGAGTTCTGGACATGGTTCTGGTCCAGCCTCTAGATGCATGCACCCAGATCCTCATGCCCTGCTGCGTGGTGGAGAATGCTACTTTGCTCTTGATTCCACATGACTGTGTCTGAGGCTCGTTTGAAGAGCAATCAGAGGAGTTGCCATGCTGTCCATCTGCAGAACTCAGAGGCATGTTCCTCATTATCAATGTAAAATCATTATGAATATTATTTTACATTATATATATTATTTATATTATGACACTGAGGAACGTGGTATAGATAATATGCCGATCTAGATCCCTCCACTTCGCGTCGGGCTCCTGATCAGCCTGTCTGTGTTCTTTTCCCCATAATGACCGCGTCGCTGCACATTATCCCTTACATATGATTATATAGTCATTATTCATTTGTTTTAAAGCAGGAGGCGCAAACGCTTGCCTCGGGGAAGGAGAAAAAGAGCCACAGCGGAGAATAAACAGAAGGGCAACCATGGCAACCATGCAAGGGAAGTCTTCTTTGCTGCTTTTGTGGCAGACTACAGCGCCACTTACAGGCCTGGCATATGTACTACAGCGCCTCCAGCGCTTTCGAGCGGCAATGGCCGGCCGTGGCCCAACCTCTCATTCCCCTGATAGGTGGAGAATTGACCAATAGCCACTTCTGTGACGTCAGGACAGTGTTAAAATCTGGATCAGTCTTTATCAGATCCGTTGCAGCCCCTTTTTAAGAGATTTGGGTATGGAGGAAAATAGAGAGGGTTGTGTTTTCTGACACTTGGTGAGTTCCCTGAAACACCGGGGACACATATTCATGTATAAAGATGTACAACTCCAGATAGGACTCACATGGATGTGTCCCAGTCAAAAGCTCAGCGGATCCCAGTGGCTGGGGGTGTTGCCAAATTG
>NW_011350251.1:0-5014 GCF_000735185.1 Notothenia coriiceps
TCTCCATGTCCACGTTCCCTGAGTCTCTCCATGTCCACGTTCCCTGAGTCTCTCCATGTCCATGTTCCCTGAGTCTCTTCATGTCCATGTTCTCTGAGTCTCTTCATGTCCACGTTCCCTGAGTCTCTCCATGTCCACGTTCCCTGATTCTCTCCATGTCCATGTTCCCTGAGTCTCTTCATGTCCATGTTCCCTGAGTCTCTTCATGTCCATGTTCCCTGAGTCTCTTCATGTCCATGTTCCCTGAGTCTCTTCATGTCCATGTTCCCTTCCTCGTCTCTTCATGTCCATGTTCCCTGAGTCTCTTCATGTCCATGTTCCCTGAGTCTCTTCATGTCCATGTTCCCTGCCTCGTCTCTTCATGTCCATGTTCCCTGAGTCTCTTCATGTCCATGTTCCCTGAGTCTCTTCATGTCCATGTTCCCTGAGTCTCTTCATGTCCATGTTCCCTTCCTCGTCTCTTCTTGTCCATGTTCCCTGAGTCTCTTCATGTCCATGTTCCCTGAGTCTCTTCATGTCTATGTTCCCTGCCTCGTCTATGCTTGTCCATGCTACCTGTCCGTCTTTGATGTCACGGTCCATGTTTGTCCCTGAAGTTGTCCTGATCCTTCCTCGTGCTCCCTGGTTTTGGTAATGTTAAAGGGGACCTATCATCCAAAATGCACTTTTGTACGTCTTTCATACATTAAGATGTGTCCCCGGTGCGTCAGGGAACTCACCAAGTGTCAGAAAACACAACCCTCTCTCTTTTCCTCCGTACCCACATCTCTCAAAACGGGGCTGCAACGGATCTGATCAAAATGTTCCTGACGTCAGAAAAGGGGTTGGGCAACTCTCCACCTAACAGGGGAATGGGGGGTTGGGCCACGAACGTGTCCGTTCACACGCCCACTGGAGACGCTGTAGTACATATGCCAGGCCTGTAAGTGGCGCTGTAGTCACAGAATCAGCCCCTGCAAAAACAGGGCTAAAAAAGAGCAAATAGAGCGAAATGAGGCGTGGCTCAAATGCAGGATGTGTTTGGTGTTTTGAAAGAAAAACTTCACAGACATGTTTTATATAGGCATGGCCCTACAATATATGTTTCAAATATAGCATGATAGGTCCACTTTAAGTTAATCCTTGTTTTGTTTTGTCATCGGCTTTTGGAAATAAAGCTTGCTTTTTGTCACCAAACCTTTTTTTGTATTTTGAACTGCACTTGGGTTCTATTTCCCCAACCTGACCATAAAGGGATTCTGAACACTGGTAGCTTTGAACCGTGGAACATTACTAACTGTGGTTCCTATCAATGTACCAAATGTCTTTCCTATGTGTCTTCAATACAAATAATAATCAAATCAAACTATGAAGTATGCACTATTACCTTAGTGAGGTTGATCTGTTTGACCACACACCGTCTGTCTCCACCCGCCCCACGCTCTGCCACCAGGAAGGCTTTCCCAAACGCACCCTCTCCAATCAGACGCACCACCTCGTAGTTCTCCATCTCACCTGAGCACCTGCAGGGCAGGGGGGAGGGACCTTTAAGACAACTCAAAGTGGTTTATTATTGGTTCAGTTTTCAGGATATATCAAGGAAATGCTAATTATATTCCCTTTTCCACCCAACACATAGAAACCGCCGGATGCTCACCTGCATATGTTGGGCCATTTGCAGTTAGGATAAGTTGTGTTAATTAGCGTTAATGGTATTATATTCTCTCTTTGTCTCTGTACCTCAAACACCAGGCTCATCACTCGTCTGTGTAAACCTGGTAATAAAACCCATTCTGATTAAAGCTGGATTATAAAAATGGACAGTTTTGGAGTGTTTTTGGGAGTCATTGAGGAATTAAATGTTCTATAAAAACCAGAACACTGCAGCGACAATATAGATTCATACTACAGGAGCAGAAACATATATATCAGTGTTTCCCACAGAATTTGATTCCCCCCCTTAACCTATTCGGGTGGCCCACACATCCACCTCCCCCCCTATAATAAGAAAATATACATGCGAGTTCATGGCTACTGTAGACAACGTTCTTGTTGTTCTGTGTTGCGTTGTTAATGAGTGAAACACACCGGAGTTGAGGATCTGTGGGATTTATTCTCCCAAAAATATCATTTACAATTTAGGCATTTAGCAGACGCCTCATTCCAAAGCGATTTACAATGACCAATTACAGGGACATTCTCCCTGGAGCAACCGAGGGCTAAGTGCCTTGCTCAAGGGCACACTAGTGGTGGTGTTCCAGGCGGCCCGCCACAATTAAATCAATGCATGGGAAACACTGTATATAGTTAGGTTGTGTGTGTTACTGTGTTGTGTTTTGTTATTGTTAATGTATATATCACTTGTGTTTGTTAATCTCTATTTCTGTAAAATGTAAACTGTTTATTTTTATTTGATCTATAGGCCTATTGTAGCTATGCTGAATTTTCTCAATGTTACCGACCGGAAATACGGGTCTTAAATGTTTGTGACTGACTGTTATATACAAATAAATACAAAATAAAATGTCCCACATTTTATGAATTATTAACAAAGACAAAACTCTGTTGTTAAAGATTGTTTTGTTTTGTACTTTACAATTTTTTTTTTTTAAATAAATAAATTCAGCCCTTTGCCATGGACACAGATACCGTTACTATGTTAAAGAACCGTAAAACCTGGTTTCTTTCTCCCGTTGCCATGGACACAGATACACAGACAGCTAGCTCCAACGTTAGCATGCTACCATAAGTGGACTGTGGACAGGTTTAAAAGCGGTGTCAACGTGTCTGTCCCCACGAGACGTGTTCAGCCTTACCGTGTCGGTGTGTCGGGAGTCACTTGGTCACATGACGAGCGGCGACAACAAGCTTTAACGGTTTTAACCGGAGAGACGTTAACGTGTCTGAAGTGAGGAGTAAAGAAAAGGGAAACGCAAGGTATGCTGGGAGGTGTAGTCTGAGCTGGTTTCAGTGTCAGAACCAGGATTCCTTTCACAGTGTTACAGTAAAAAGTGGCATAGCAAGTACAAAAAAAAGCATGCATTAATAGAGAACTTATTAAATAACCAGAAGAAAGCAGGTAAGTAAAACATAGGATAAAACACCAATGAAAAACAGCTACAAACTCACCTCCTCCGGCGCCCAAAAAGCCTGTCGGAAAAGGTGGGTCTTTAGCTGCCCCTTAAAAACCTCCACTGAGACAGAGGGTCTCCTTTTCAGGGGGAGTTTGTTCCAAAGCCTTGGGGCTACCGCCTTGGGGCCACCGCCTCAAAGGCACGGTCCCCCTTAGTCTTTAACCTGGTTCGGGGCACCCTTAGGACCTCAGGGCCCGGGTTGTGCTGTGAGGGTGGATCAGGTCGTTAATGTAGGCTGGGGCTTGGCCATGGACAGCTCTATATGTGAAAACCAATACCTTGAATTGGGTTCTGAGATGGACAGGGAGCCAGTGCAGGGCAGAAAGGATCGGAGTGATGTGGGATGTTTTTTTGGACCGAGTGAGCAATCGGGCTGCAGCACGTTGGACCTTTTGTAGCCGGTTTATTGATGTTTGGTTGAGGCAGGAGAACAGAGCATTACAGTAATCAAGCCGTCTTGTATAAAATACAAGACAAATAAGTACACATCCATGGCTGACAATGAGTAGTTTGTTCTTAGCGTTAAGATGAGATTGACCTTTATTGGTTGTGAAATTCAGTTGTCATAGCAGCAACAGATGAGACACACGGGAATATAGACAGGGGTTACAAGAATTACAGAAATGTAGTAACAGTATGAACAGAAATAACACTAACTACATGAGGTAAACTCTGTTCAGGTGAATGTACAGATGTTTGAAATCATGTGAACAACTTCTTGTTATTTTCCCTTCTTAATACACAGCCCTGCACTTTCAAATACACTGTAGTTTGCCGTATATCGTCATATATTCATTCAAGTGTCTTTGTTTTTAGATTTTAAGGTTCTTTGTATATTTAAATTTGGTGTAAATATTTATCTTCAATGTTATTTATTAATTCAAAATAGTTTCTTAAAAATAAATTGTTAGTGTGGAGTCTATTTGTATATAACATTAGAAAGACTGATTCTTATTATTACATTATAAGCTTATTGTGCTCATTTTATGTGGCTGTGAGGAAGGAAGGGAAAAGTCACATGAGAAAGTGTTTAGCTTGTAATACTAAAGTAGCAAGGTGGAGTGCAGAGACTGAGAGAATACAAAGAGGTAGTCAGAACAGCACATCGCACCGGCCTTCACTTTGTATGGGAGCGGTGCTCCCCCGCAAAGCTAGGAAGCAACATTATGGTTTCCCGCTATATCTGAAGAAACGTTAGAGAAAACAAATTAGTATGATGGTGCCAGAGTAGGGAGGGACTTCCACAGGCTGGCCGAATGCTGATTAGAGGATTGTGTTGCCAAGAGACTCTATCTGAGTCTACAACCAAAGAGAACCAAGTCTACACCGCGGTATCTCTTCAGCTAGTCTGGACCAGTCATAAATGTACGGGCAACGCCCTGTGTAATAAAATGTATTGTCGCACGAGGGTCGAGGCTCTTGACGGATTTGGTGGTTACACAGCTTTGCTGCTTGTGATTCCCAAAGACGTGATGAGTCCTTGGCCAAGTAATATATATATTTTGCTCTCTTTACAAGAAATAGTTAAACTTAGAAGTTGTCTGTCTTTTCTGGAATTCTGAACCCAACATTAGCCTTGGTTCTAAAAAAGACTGGAAACAGAGTAAAACGGTTAGCCTAGCTTAGCATAAAGTGTTAAACCAGGTGAAAAGTTAACTGTTAGTTCAGCTTAAAGTAAAGTGTTGGAACAGGTGGAAACTGTTAGCCTAGCTTAGCATAAAGTGTTGAACCAGGTGGAAACTGTTAGCCTGGCTTAGCATAAAGAGTTGGAATAGGTGGAAACTGTTAGCCTAGCTTAGCATAAAGACTAGAAAACAGACAGGAATTGTTAGCCTAGTTAAATAAGTGCTGAACCAGGTGGAAACTGTTAGCCTAGCTTAGCATAAAGACTGGAAACTGAT
>NW_011350252.1:0-3584 GCF_000735185.1 Notothenia coriiceps
CACAGCTGGGAGAACAGGGGACACTCAAAAGTGACGCACACAGCTGGGAGACCAGGGGACACTAAAAAGTGACGCACACAGCTGGGAGACCAGGGGACACTAAAGAGTGACGCACACAGCTGGGAGACCAGGGGACACTAAAGAGTGACGCACACAGCTGGGAGACCAGGGGACACTAAAGAGTGACACACACAGCTGGGAGACCAGGGGACACTAAAGAGTGACGCACACAGCTGGGACGACTAAAAGTGAGACACAGGCACTAAAGAGTGACACACACAGCTGGGAGACCAGGGGACACTAAAAAGTGACGCACACAGCTGGGAGACCAGGGGACACTAAAGAGTGGATTAGGAAATTCTGATTTATTTTCCTGGGATTTAAACCCCTTCCCCGTCTCTGTATTATTTTTTTTTATTTTTTTCACCTACAATATCGCTATACTCCGTTGCATATACCCTGTTTTTCTGTAAAGCGACCTTGGGTCCCCTGAAAGTTATTATTAGTATTACTTCATGTTTTGAATGCCACTCTATACACAAAGCTGCCCTGCTTTTAAATGTCAGTAACCCCCCCCCCTCTGGGCTCCTGCAGGTCTGGTTTCTGTGGAGGTTTCTGCTCCTGCCATCCAGACGCTGCCTCCTGCAGTCAGTCTGTCTCTGTCTCATCCTCAGGCCAACATGCCCATCACCGTGCAGAGCTGCCCTCAGGTACGATCCATCATCAAACACAGAGCACATCGTTAATACTTATCTGAAGTCTTAGGAGGTGTAGCAACAGCAGGCAACAAACAAAGTCTCGGAGAGGCTGAGGCCGGGCCTGTTTGCTGTTGTATGACACGCAACAAAAAGCACTTGCTGAAATCAAAATTGTAGTGAATAATAATGAAAAATTAGATGATCAACTTATTTTACGTAGACATAGAAATAAGGATCAAAGCAATCCTAAAGCTTCCGGTCATTAAAAAAACTGGCACAATTTAAAACGACTTCAATTATGTGATACGAGCAATCGCATCGACCAATGGATTCCAGTTCTCTGTCCTTTTAAGATGGACTTAATGACATATAGCTCCAACACTCGATATTGAAATGTAGAAAGATTTAGTATTAGCTCGGTACAATCCCCCTTGTAAAAACCAGTGTGCCAGTAAAAAAACAGATGAACGAGTTCCCCGGGTACCAACTCTTCCTCTTCTCCCTCCTCTTCCTCCCCAGGTGCTGACCCAGGAGAGTCTGGCCTCCCTGTTGACGGGGATGATGGCTCAGACGGGGTCTCTGGGCCAGCCCATGCTGATCCCCCTCAGCATGGCCGGATCCATCGGGGGGGGCGGTCTCGCTGTCCTCACGCTACCCTCCACTAACGTAGCCTCTCTTCCCGGATACACTACAGCGAACACGGCCGGGAACCTCCTCAAACTGCCCTTCGCCGGCCTCCAGGGTAACACAGCAACCGTGTGTGAAAATCTGTGACAAAAATATGTATATGTATTAGATAGCTAGATGTATAGATACTGTATTAATCAGACATACAGAATAACACTAACTCAGAATTTTGAGATTTTGAGAAAAAAATCAAGATTTTAAGAAAAAACACAGAATTTTGAGAGAAAATCTGAATTTTGAGAAAAAAAGTCAACATTTTGGGATTTTCAGAAAAAGGTCAGGATTTTAGGAAAAAACACCGAATTTTGAAAAAAGAGTCATCATTCTGAGATTTTGAGAAAAAAAGTCATCATTTTTTTGATTTTAAGAAAAAGTTAGAATGTTTTGAGAAAGTCCGAAAAAATTCTGAATTGAGATTTTGAGAGAAAGTCAGAATTTTTAGAAGAAAGTCAGAATTTTGAGATTTTGAGAAAGTCATGATTTTGAGAAAAAAGTCAGAATTTTCAGAGAAAGTCAGAATTTTCAGATTTTCAGAAAAAAGCCAACATTTTGAGTAAAGAAATCTGTATTTTTTACATGACAGGATGTATGATTACCTAGAAGACCCGGTATTCCTCCATCTTGTGACTGTGTATCTCTCTCTCTTGGATATCAGCATGTGAAGGACACTGTTCAGGAACTAGTTGATGCTCTGTATGTGATGACTACTTCCATTCTGGAGAGGATCACAAATACATGGATCCTGAGGTTCAAGCTCAAGCTGGGAACCAGTGAGGTTTCCCTAACAATAAATAAATAAAGATTGAGATTGACTAACCTCTTGATTGTTGTGCTCAGCAGCGACGGTCCTGAACTCTCTGCAGCCCCAGCTTCAGACCAGCGCTCAGACGATGTTCCAGCCTCAGGTCCAGGTGACGTCTCCCTCACCTGTCCCTCAGGTGTCTGCAGCTCAGACCTCCTGCTCCTCCCAGTCCAACATCTCCCTCGCAGCGCTGCAGAACGCAGGACTCTCCATCAACCCCGCCATCGTAAGACTGATCCTCTGTTAGTTATACTTTGTGTCCTGTGTTATATCATTAAGGACGGTCGTGGCTGCGAGGAAGTGCAGTCGTCTTTCAACTTTAAAGCTCACCTATTATGCAAAATCCACTTTGTCATGTCCAGAGATGGGGTCGTTACTAAAAAAAAAGTAATATATTTCACTACTTCGTTACTCTCTACATAAAGTAACTCGTTACTTTACTCGCTTTGCCGGCCCGCCCCTCCCTACAGGCAGATCACGCACACTGCTAAAGTTTCAAATGTTTTCTTTAGTTCAGTTTCCGTTGAAACTAAGACTGATCCAGATAGCTCCTGAATGTTCTCCTATCTGACCATGGCTGTCCTCTGTCTCCTGCGCAGTATATCTCTGAACGATGGTGATTCCACTGTGCAAATGGGCAACATTACCTCTACTATGAAGGATGCTACAAGCCTGTCCATCTCTGCTTTGGTTACCTGTCCTCCAAATTCAAATTTTTGCTGCTTCGGCGCACTCACAACATCCTCTGGGTTCGGGGGTCCTTAGCTATTAGCTTCACGTTAGCATGTGTTCTTAGCATGTGTTTGTTGAGGTTTGACGTGGTGTTTGCAGCAGTGGATAACAGCTTCTGGCCTGGACACAGTTTTCACCTCACCGTCACATTCCTGTCTATTCTTCAAACCTGCGGCGGCCTCTTGTCTGTCAGTGTGATTATGACTGATTTTAGTAAGTAACGAAGTAACGCGTGTCGGGGCAATATTAGTAACTGTAGTGTGATTACTGAATTATAAAAGTAACGCGTTACACCCAACTCTGGTCATGTCTCTTCTACATCAACATGTGTCCCCTCTTCTTCATGTCTCTTCTACATCAACATGTGTCCCCTCTTCTTCATGTCTCTTCTACATCAACATGTGTCAGTACAGAGAGTTTCCACCATGGGGACACTAAAGAGTGACGCACACAGCTGGGAGACCAGGGCACACTAAAGAGTGACGCACACAGCTAGGAGGCCAGGGGACACTAAAGAGTGACACACACAGCTGGGAGACCAGGGGACACTAAAGAGTGACTCACACAGCTGGGACACCAGGGGACACTAAAGAGTGACGCACACAGCTGGGAGACAAGGGGATACTAAAGAGTGACGCACACAGCTGGGAGACCAGGGGACACGA
>NW_011350253.1:0-9089 GCF_000735185.1 Notothenia coriiceps
CACTGGATTGACCAAATAACTACACACTCTTATTTACATTTGACACGTGATTCAAAACCGACAGCCTGTGTGTTATTTGCAAAACACTGCGATTGAAATACCATACTCAATTATCAAGCCCCTGCACCCAGAATGTTACCCACATGTTAAAAGCCATGTAACCAATTAGATCACTTAGAAACCTGAGCTTGAACACTTTGTTGTGCACAACAATGAAGGCCACTGGAGAGACAGTTAGAGGAAGAGGTAAATGCAATACTGTATTATGTCTTCAGTACCATACAGTAACTATGTTCATGTCATCTTCACTCTCAGTAAAGTCATTTGTGTCCTGATACTGTTATGTAGTATTGAGAATAAAACTATGTTTCCACATTGCATGTTTTACATTCATAGTCCATATTTACAGCGTGCTACTGAATGAAAATGCCTAAAACTTTGACTTGAATGTCTTGTTTATTAATCAACTAATGGACAGTGTTTCATTTCAGTTCATGTAAGCCTTACACACACATTCCTCTTTTGAGCGTCTAGTGATTATGGCCTGCATGTCTTTCTGTTCTAACTCAGCTGTCAGCGTCTTAGCAGTTTAGACAAACATCAAATTCATAATGTAAAGACTAGTTGGATAAAATAATGCTTAACAACTGTTCCATTACTGTGTGAACTGTATGAGATATCGTTCTCCCACTTGCTGCTGGGTGCAGGTGAAAGTAGGGAGACAGTTCTGTTCACATCGCTGACATTTGTCACAGGTAAATCTTGCAGACCTGTATGCAAGCTGGACACTGGATTTGCCGACACAGTACAAACCGGAAGTCAGTGAAATAAAGTTATGCAAAGATTACTTGTATTCTCTATAAACGCATATCTTCATGTGAATGCAAAAATAAACGTATCCTCGTCAGCATGGTTGCCGGAAGCAGGGGGGCCAAGGGTCGGGTTCCAGGATTGAACTTTTACAGCATTGCCATTATAGCCTTGTGTCTTTTATTTTTGAAATATGTTCTTTAACTTCCGGTCCACCGGACTTTTTTTCTTCATTCAAAACGGAAAATTGAAAGAGGGTTGTTATCAAAAACCAAAACCGGACCGTTTTTTTTAATTAGGTCTTCTTGTTATCTGTTTTTTGATTCAGAAAACGGCTTTGATTTCCCGTTTTTTCGTTTTTGATTTAAAACGAAAAAGGGCTGGTATTTTCGTTTTTTTGGTTCAAACGAAAAATCAAATTAACAAAACGTACAGACTTTTTTTTATAAGGTTTTCTCATTATCCGTCTTTGGATCCAGACAACAAAAACCGGAAAACGGCTTTGGTTTCCCGTTTTTTCGTTTTAAATACAAAACGAAAAAACGGAAAACGGCTGGTATTTTCGTTTTTTGGCTTTTGGTTTAAATGAAAAATCAAACTGACAAAACATACACTGACCCTTGTCCCATGATAAGGCTATAGGGGGCGTCTGTTTCCATGTTATGGCTCTGAGAGGCCCACGGTCCCCTAGGTGTTGCACAAACTCAGCGAGTTGCGTTGTCTTCATCTTTCTTCAACCTTTCTCTGCACTTTGACCCGACATAAAGATTGGACACTTATTAAAATATCTCCCACGCCGTGCTTATATGACCGTTAACCCCGGTAAAGTTCACTTTCGAACAGGGTAAGTGACTGTTTCCTCCAATGTTCACACAGTTAATGCCAGACGGTGTTCGGTCTGCTCACCGACAAGGACCTCCACTTTAACAAGTTGACAGAGTATCGTAAGTAAGGAGAACTTCACTTTTCATATAAAGTTAGTGTTAACTTATAACCAAAGCTATCCGACAAGTTACCCTTGGTGATCTTTAAGTGTGGGGCAGTAGCCTACAAATTAACAATGGGTTTCTAGAACAGATAAAATAGTTTATTGCAGGCCCGTAGCGTTACTTTCAGTTACAATTGTTTAGTTTCTTCTAACGTGAGCTCAGTATTATATTGAAATTCATTGTTCAACTAACACTGTTATGTATGTGATGAGAGTTAGCTTATGACGTATTGTGCTAATCAATTGGTGAGTTTACAGATGGGGCTATGCTAACAGTTCAGCTGGTTCAGCTAGCTATAGGACATGTTCTTATTGTACATAGGCCTACACACAAAAAAAGGGATTAGGCCTTAGGTTTAAAAAGTTACAATACATATTAAATTACAGAAATATAACAAACACATATTACACATTACAACACTTTAAAAAAATGCAGTAGATGGACACCTGATTTGTTAATGTGAATGCTTGTAACTAAAACAGCATTTGTAAACTAGGTTATTCTGGCCTGTTAATCATATGGAATACTTGGGTTTTGTATTGCTGTATTTGTTGTGGTTTTCTTCTTCTTGACATTTCAGTAAGTGAATACCGGCTTTTGTAAAAATACTGTGGATATTCTTATTCCATAAACTGTTTTAAACTTAAATAGAGCATATTCAGTTTCTTGTTAAAGGACAGAGGACACCTTTTTGATACAAAGTATCTTAGTTTCCTTTCTAAGGTTACATTGTTGTGTTTTCTTACACATCTTATTGATATTTATTTCACATATGGTGCATCACATTTGATATTCAGGTAATCCAAAAGTAATTGAAAGTAGTCAGGTTACATTACTGTTTGATTGTGATACTTAGGTCAGGGTACTGATAACATTTTGTAGAGGTAAGTTCTAATTGTAACAAAATACAATTTTAAAGTATCCCTCCTAAACCTTATTTAGTCAGCAGACTACTGTACAGGCTACTGTACTCGTACAACATAGCAATTTAAAACGTAGTCACCAATACAGCTAGTCTCTTATTAATAACACTGTCAGTGAGGTCATTACATGTTATTACAAGAAACTTTAACACAGCACAATTTTATGTTTTAAAAAACCATCATCTGAGAGACAATCAGTGATATTAGCTTTTCTCAGACTCAGCTTGGAAGCAAAACAGCTGGACAAATACCTAGCTACATTTAATACATATTTTGCTGATCTGGTAATGTAGTTATAATAATAAATAATAATACATAATTTTTAAGATAGATAGATATAAAATTTATTTATCCCAAATTGGGAAATGATTTTGTTCCAGAAGTACTGTCAAGCATTACACGAGTTAAAAGGGCAAGTATAGTAAGAATACAAATGAACACTAGCATTAAGTATACACAAATTCACAATATAAATTACCTTTGAGTACTCTATACTACGATATACAGTCTAGGGCCTAAGCTACATGATTATATAGAAATATACTTTAGAGTTTCATCTAGAAAAAGACAGAAATGATTGTCCATCTGAATTTACCAGAGGCCAAGTTGAGTTCTTACTGAAGCTTGTTCTGCCTCATATCCAATATACTCTACTATACATACACAATGTAAAACCAAAATGAAAAATAGCCTTCTCACATTAAGAAGCTACAACAAGTGAATATTTTGTAATCGAATATTTTTCCAAAAAAGGGGGTAATAAAGTGCAATTGAAAAAGTTGAATATTTTACTCATCATTGCAACTCTTAATATTTTTAGCATCTACATCAGTAAAGCACTAATAACAAGCAATGTATACACAATTTAAAACTACATTATATTGGCTCCCAAAATGAACACACTCAAATACATTTTTGTCAGATTTCATGTGTAAAACCTTCATTTTATTTTATTCTAGTTCCTTCCGGTCATGAAGCTGCTGATCCGCCGGTATCGTCCCTCAGACAAGGACACAGTGCTCCACCTGTTTAGCGTAGGCATCAACGAGCACATTGGTCCGTGTTTTCGAACCGCCATGACCAGCTCTCTCCATCTCGCCATCGCCCTGGCTCTGTGTGTCGCTGGCTACCTGCTCGGCTCCGTGTTAGGGTCGATGGTGTTACCAGGAGCCTGGGTGGGCCTCGTTTACTTCTGCTGTCATGAGGTATACGCCGGCTACGTTGCGGAGAAACTCCGGACAGACATGCAGGACATCCCGGGTAACTATCTGAGCAGACCGGATGATTGTTTCTGGGTAGCGGAGGCTGAGGTGGATGGGAGGACCCAGATCATGGGAATGGTGGCTGTAATGGCCAAACAAAATGGGGAAGAAAGATACGGGGAACTATTCAGGATGATTATCTCTCCATCGTGCAGGAGGATGGGCCTGGGCTTCAAGCTGGCTCAGACTGTGGTTGATTTCTGTAAGGAGCGAGGCTTCTCCAAGGTCGTGCTGGAGACCAGCTCCATTCAGACCGCTGCTGTGTCGCTGTACGAGAAACTGGGCTTCAGCCATGTCAGGTCACACACTAACACATATTCTCATGATTGGGTAGTAGTACTGGCTAAGCTCTCTGTTTTAATAATGGAAAAACACCTGTAGTGCTGAAATGAGCCTGATGAGCACAGCAATGTTGCTGGTATGCTCCTCTGTATCAGTGGATGAAGCTTTAGCACCAATAGTACTTTCACTGGAATCCTAACCTGTAAGCTATGTCTCACAACACATTTTTCAATATCAAGTCTCAAAGTCAGAGTAAAGAGACATTTCCTTGAACTGAATGTGTGACCACCTTGTTGTAATGTTTTCTAACATGACCAAATGTTGCTCGTATGAGTTTATTGGACCAACATACACGACTGTTGATTATGTTTTTATTAATTGTAGATTCCACTACTGTTGTTTTATATCACATTTTATCAATCACATGTAATTGTTTTTACACAAAAACCCAACAAATAAACCACCTCCAAAAGTATGACCCCGCTGTATCTTTTGCTTTAAAGGTCCCATGTCATGGCCATTTCTACTGATCATAATTCCATTGTTGAGGTATACTAAAATAGATTTATACTGTGCAATTTTCCAAACTCACATTGGTTTCTCATACAGCATCTCTGTAAAGTAAACACCAGTGAGCCAGCTCACAGTGTCCCGCTCCTCGCAGCAGCGAGCCTCGCAACATCCCGCCGAGTGTGTGTGTGTGTGTGTGTGTCAGGAAGTCCGCGGATTGGTCCAAACGTAACTATACCAAAATATGTCACTATAGCCAAGAAAAAACAAATGGAAAAAGACAAATCTCCAACGAGGCGTTCTGGGGCAGCATAGACAGGTCTTTCCTGTGTTAGTTTTATTCGCTACAGGGTGTACTTTGAGGGTTTGTGACTCTGCAGACCGTTTACATGCATACAAAGCTACTTAACACACAAGGGGATGGGTAATAACCAGAAAAGCATGACATGGGACCTTTAACATACCATCCTCTTTCTGACTCTCACAGGCATTGACATAAACATTTTATAGCTATGCACACCCAGGTAGGTATCATCTATCTATCTATGTATTTTTGGTTAATTTTGTACATATTGTGGTTGATTGGACTTCTGCTCAGGTGGAAATTGGGTGGAGCTCTGCTCGTATTACAGGAGGTCAACAAACTTAAACTTAATAGGAATGATAAAGCTGTGACTTCTCCATAAAGACAGTAAAACAGTCTTCCCCTCTTAACACATATACATTGTTCATTCGTTCACTACTCACTATGGACACTGAATAGTGATGTTTAAAGTGAGATTTCAGACACTCATTATTTTTGTTTTAGTCACTTAAAGCTGTTAAGTAACTTAAATATCATTATGTATGATCATCATCAAAACAACTGCTTTAAATGAAAGGCAGTCTGTAAGAGGTATTCAAAGGAGGGAGTGTTCCTAAGGTAAGGTAGACGTTTACTATGACAGGCAGAGGTTGAATGAATACTCAACACTTTTACCTTTTAAATAAAGTAGTTATACCACATATTTTACAAAAATCCTGAATTTTAAATCGAAGTTAAAGCTATACAAAAAATAATTAAAGTCCCATTTGATTGATGTACTTGAATATAGAATACTTTATTTACTTCTGCTGAACCATCATTCACGTGTTATGTATTGCACTCATTACTATAACTTGCATTACCAATTGTGTCAATTACTGAGAATCCTGTAATGTAAAAACTGCAATTGCAAGACACTATTGAGTCGCAAGTGTTACTGAGACAAATGGGGACCTCTACTGTTTATTTTTCAAATGAAGCCTCATAACCCTATTCTTCCTGGCTGAGACAGCTCCAATCAATATCACAGTTGTTTTTAATTTAGTCTCCCATAAAACTAAATAACATAAACCACTTTTATAATGTTCAAAAGGTCTTTAAAGTCATAATGTGGTACAGTTTTAAGAATGTATTTTAGCGTTTAAATGATTTAAATATACAAGCACATAACCAGAGAAGTAACTAAGTACGTATTTTCATTTTTTACTTCTACCCCACTACAATTCAGAGGTAAATTGACTTTTAATCCACTACATATATTTTGTACCTTTAGTTACTCCACAGACTTGGATTAATGATGTATAATATAACAACACGTACATTCACAAACTACCCTGCAGCATACACAGTTATAAAACTAGCTGCACCTTTACCAGCTTTGAAAGGCAAAACATATCCTTCTGTAATGGACCAATCTGCATAATGAGTACTTTTGGTACTTTAAGTATATTTTGATACTATACTTGTGTACTTTTACTTGAGTAACATTTTGAAAGCAGGACTTCTACTTGTAACAGAGTATTCCTACACTCTGTTACTTCTACTTTCACTTAAGTACAAGATCTAAGTACTTCTTCCACCTCTGCACATAACCAGGGTACTAGTGTTAAAAAAAGAAGAAGCACTGACTGTCACAGTGTGTGGTTTTATGTTCTACCACTGGGTGGCGCAGCTGCATGTAAAACCATTTAAAATGTGTTTCATCCATAGACCGTGCAGGTTCATCCACAGTCTATGGGTTCATCCCGCAGGACTCACACCTGCTGATGGTGAACGGACACCTGAATGTGGTTGAGACATATTCAGTTTGGGTAGTGAAGCCGCATCCTGTTGCATTATCAATAGCCTCATAAATCCCCAAAAATATTCCCATAATGAGAAATCATAATTTTAGATTATCTCTGATTGAGGATGTTTGTATAATACATGTTTTCTAGTAAGTTACTTCGGTACTTCCAATTTAATGACACTTCCCCTGCATTTTTTAATACACAAAATATCTTCTGAGTTTTTGAACTTTATAAGCAGGCTCTTCTACACAGTTTCTAAGGATTTGTTTATTTACAGGGATGGGCAAATGGTGGTCCGGGGGCCGTATGTGGCCCCCATCTCCTCTTTTTGTGGCCCTCAGATCAATTTTGAAACAACTTAATTAATTAAAAAAGTATGTGTTACTTGTAGTACTGATACCGTCCACTAGACTCCTAGTTACGTCGCGAGCTGCATACGCGATGGCATCTTAATGTTTAATCATAATGCACACGCATTTTCCGTGCTTTCCAATAGTTTAAAAATAGTTTTATTCCACTGTTAAATAACATGTTGAATACAAACATGCCACTTGTAAATATTAAATAACATTTCTGTGAACTGATATTTGTTTAGTGAGCTTATTAGACGATGTTCCCTGAAAGATTGTAAAATGTCAATGAAGATGTCAGACTTAGTATATTTGTTAATAACTACATACAATACATGGAATTTGTGTGTGTTCCAACTTCCAAGTTAATCTGCGGCCCCCTGGTGGCCAGTACATAAATGATGTGGCCCATCCCTGATTTAGTAAGATTAATTGTTGTAGTGTAAAATACACAGCAGTATAAACTAATTGTATATCTCATATGCACCATCTTGTCATAGCTGGTGAAATAATGCATAAACAGAGATGGAAGAAGTACTCAGTTTATTCTCTGTTACAATTAAAAGTGCTGCATTACAAATTGTACTCAAGTAGAAGTATTAGCATCAAAATATACTTGAAGTGCAAAGTACTCAATATGCAGAATTGCACATATAGGCACAATATTTAAAATGATTGTATTATAATAATTGATGCAATAATTTCTTCATCACTTTAATTTTGCACTTGGTAAAAGTGGGGTTTATTTGAGTTACTTTGTATAATACTTGGTAGCTTAACCTATATCAATATATGATAATGTATGAGTTCATTTAAAGGTCCAATGTCATGCTTTTCTGGTTATTACCCGTCCCCTTGTGTGTTATGTAGATTTGTATGCATGTAAACAAACCCTCAAAGTCAGGGACGTGCACACATACAGTAGACTCTTGGTAGTGCTTGAGCACCTGCCCGTTTTGCCCTCTGGACAGCAATGTGCCCTTTTGAAAGTTCGTTTTATACAGTTTTATTTTTTTTATTTTTTTTACAGTGTACTGTATGTGGCTCATGGTAACATCGATCAATTCTGGATTAAAAGCTTCTAATATACAACAATGCCCCAAATGCGCGTTGTAATTTTGTCAGACATCCCCACACGTGCCCCGCGGCACTCCCGTACGTGCACTGGCTGCAGCCCCTCCCTTCCCTGCTTTCAACATGAACGCGCAGCGCGCAGAGCAGACAGTCAGTCACTCAGTCAGACAGGCCACGGCGGGTGTGTGGTGCAGCAGCACGCAGCAACACGATTAAAAGTGCCCTAGTGACGACCAAGTAAGTAACCACCAGGTAACAAATACAACGAGTGTATTGTTTAATCCCCTAAATCAGATGCCAAACTAAACGATAACTTCACTTCTTTTCTTGCATCCATCCATTTAGTCTCGTTGTGCACTTTTGAAAATAGCAGATCTCGCATTGCGTGGCATTGTGAGCCTGTAGTCTCGTTGTGCACTTTTGAAAATAGCAGATCTCGCATTGCGTGGCATTGTGAGCTTGTAGATGGCTTTCTTATATTATTTGACAATTTGGCCAATGTCTGACCAGTTTTTATAGTAGTTTGTTGATTACTTTTGATGCAGTAATGCAATTTTTTCATTTCATTTTATGTATTTCTGAGGTATTAAAAAGGTCTTAAAAGTCACTTGTTAATAAAGTATTTAGTCAATCAATCAATGCTCACTCAAGTCATTATTTAGTCAGTTATTTATTTCATAGACACTAAAGCATGCATGCACAATGTGGCACTGCAATCTTTGTTTGTTCTGTTGTTGCTTATTTAAATTGTTACAATAGTTTACCAGAAACCAACCTGTTGAATATTATAAACAT
>NW_011350254.1:0-5639 GCF_000735185.1 Notothenia coriiceps
ATGGAGGGTGTCAATGACGGTCCTCTGGACAGCAGTCAGATCAGCAGTCTTCCCCATACTTGTGATTTAGTTTACTGAACCAAGCTGAGTGTTTTTCAAGGCTCAGGAAACCCTTGCAGGTGTTTCGAGTTAATTAGACGATTCAAGTGATTCGTTGAACACCCTACTAGTATACTTTTTCATGATATTCTAATATTTAGAGATAGGATATTTGAGTTTTCTTAAGCTGTATGCCATAATCAGCAATATTAAAATAATAAAAGGCTTGCAATATTTCAGTTGATTTGTAATGAATCCAGAATGTATGACATTTTTGTTTTTTTAATTGCATTACAGAAAATAAAGAACTTTATCACAATATTCTAATTTTCTGAGACAGTCCTGTATATTAAAGCCCCAAATATTACATAATCGTATTATTTTAATATTCTGAGACACTTTCCTTAAAAGAATCACCATTAAGTTGTTTTTAATGCTTTTCTGATGAGCACTTGTTTTGACCTTTACTAGGAAGCAATGCATCAAAATTCTGAAGCAGCCTTAAGTGGGTCGAGCATTCCATATCCACATCCACCGCTGGATGACCAATTAACCTTTGTTAATATACGGTAATAGCTATATAAATTGATTATGTGTGATAAATATCCTTCCATCTACAGGTTAAAAGAAAATCTATGTTATCCATCCCCAAAGTGAAGGATAGAGCAATTCTTCATAGGAATAGTTTGACATTATGGAAAAAAGGCCTTCTTACAAGAGTTAGATGAGAAATCACTTTATTGTCTATATGCGACAATATATGCTTATGCTTATGTTTAAGAAAAAAGTACACACTGCCAACTAGCAGCAACTCTAAAGCTCACTTATTTAAACTTGATGTGTTTTTTGTTTATCACATACACAACAGAAATGTGAAACCTGCATGTTGTTTTCTTTTACTTTGGCCAAAGCCAAGATAGCTAATTTATATTTGTGTATGCTTACAGGCTGTTTCCATTCATCTATTTACCATACACATGACAGTGGTGTCAAACTACTCATCTCTTTGCAGGAAAGCTTACGCTTTTCCAAAATATGAGACAATGCCTTAAAGTTGAAAAACAAATTTTAAGGGGCGATAAGAAAATATTGACCAATTAATATCATGTCACAAAATGTTCTCTTGCCAAAATTGCTGCTTGATTCCAAATAAAAAGTTGGATTGAAATCCTCCATATCTGTAACCAAAAGCATCCACAGATAAATCTAGGGATGAATCCTATTCACTCCCTGCGGACACAGAACAGATGCTATTAAATCATCCCATTGATTACCTCCGTTCTCTGTGTGTATGTGGTGTGTGACGGATTGCGAAGGGGGAGCCAAGCGTTACGTGTTAATGGGACCCTCTGTCAGCAAAGCAGACTCCTCATTCATCAGGCGTTATCATACCAAACAATAAACCCCCACGTGTGCACACACAGAGGAGGAAAATGCATCACACAACATAAGGGAGCAGAGTGAGACTGTACTTGCACGTCTAAGAGGATGGAGTGTGTTTATATCTGACACACACCTAGAATGGAGCAGGATGATGAGGATTATTATTACTCGTCTGGGTTCAGACAGCCAGTACTGATGACAGAGGCTGAGTCAATGTTTTCCTAAAGCCCAGGACAGACTGGTCCTCGCACTATTTTTCCTAGTGTCAAAATGTTTCATCTTGAAAATGCTCGAGTAAAGCGTGTTTTTGTTATTTACCAATGCCCAGGGTGTGATGCGAGTAAAGCTAAATGCAAGCGGAGTGCTCACATACAGAAACCTCATTGGGAACTGTGAGGAAAGAGGCCAAGGCGTGTTATCATCAAGTGGTTACATCAACAGGGGCTGGAGCTGGAATATAAAACAGTCTGGAGGGTTTCAGATTTCTGTCTGAGCTGGAGGTGGGGGAGGGGGGGGGCATTAATGTGCTCGCATTATCGGGGAGATCAAAACACACCAGAACAGACCAGACAAAATTAGATAAGACATGGGGAAGGCGAAAGAGAAGAAAATAAATGAGAATATATAACGCAAAATCTGAGAAGACAATAGGCTAAACTACACTATAGCAAAATAATCCTCCATCACAGGGGTTGGAGCATCACAATCAGGGAGCGTTCACTGGGGAGAAGAAAACAGACAACCACATTGTTGTCTACCATTCAGCTTTGTAAACTTACTAGCATGTTACTATCTACTAGTACCACAGCAATTGCCTGATTAATAAAGTTGTCAAGAAACAAGAGCCATTATTTGTGTTTGAATGGTGCCTTGAGCTGAACGTCAGAATGCTAACGGTCTCACTATGAACATGTTAACATGCTGATGTTAAGCAGGTATAATGTTTATCACAATCAACCTCTTAGTTAAGCATCTTGCTGAGATTTGCAAATTGGCAGTACAGTTAAAGTAGGCTAGTAGACTATGGCTCACGCTGATATAAATGTCATAAATTAGTAGATATTTTTCGCAAACCAAAGTATAGGAAACATTTAAATGTTGACTTTATGATGGTGCTGGTGGAAACCCAAATGTCAATCGAATGGTGTCTCGGAACAGGAAATATCAGGGGCTCATCCACTAGGGACCATGAATGCCCCAGGTATTGAAATATTTCGGTTGGTATTAAAGTGTTGGGCCATCTTGGTCAGTGTATGTTTTGGTCATTGGATTTTTTCTTTTCACAAATGGATATTCAAAAATAAAAAATGACTGGATATTTCATTTTCGTTTTAAAATTGAAAAACCAAAATTGAAATACAAGGCGTTTTTCTTTATCATGGTCAAAAAGGGATTTACTAAACTTAAAAAACGGGATGATTTTCATTTTCTACTTAAAAATAAAATCACTAGAAAACAGAAACAAAACAACTACAGTTTTTTCATATTCTGCTACCGGAAGTTACCTTAACAAATAAGAGCGCAGATGAGGTCAAAAATTCGTGTATCTACGGTCCATTTGTTTTTCTTTATTAAACAAGTAAACGGAAGAGCGTCTGCGAGGCGTTTTTGCTTTTCACCTTACTAAATGGTCAAATGGTCCTTTGAGCGAGGGGCGGGGCGAAACTCATTGAAGTGATTTCAAAACAAAGCACACGTTTGCTTGGAATGGTGACAATATTATAAACAAGGGGAATTTAGCGATCACAACGAAAACAGCCAAGACACACATTTAGCCCAGAAAATGGACGTTATTAAGGGCTGTAAATATAATAAGCCTCTGTCTAAAATGGACAACATTGTTAGGAGATTTAAATTATACAGCGATTCTGCACTGCGGTCAACTCACTCAGCCGCCTCTCGAGTTTTTTTTTTTTTTTTACCTCAAATTCTTAGGAAAACTGACACTGTTGGACTCGGTACTAGTTTGACTTCTACCAGAAATGAAATGAAGTACTTTTACTGTGTACTTTGTCAGTAATCCTCTGTCAAAGTCGTCCCCATAATGCATGTTCTTCTGCTATCTTTGATGAATGATAACAAATACAATTTTACCATTAGTTCTTAATGAAATTGATACTGTTTGACTTTGTATTAGTAAGCCTATACTACTAAAAATACATTGAAGTACTTTTATCGTGTATTCTTTGAGAAATACTCTGTCAAATTCCCCCTGCTGTGAACAACATCAAGCCACTTCTGCTAAGTTTGATGAGGGAATTATTGTTTGTTGCCATTAGTTCTTTGTGAGATTGATCCTGTTGGACTCATTACTAGTGAAACTACCCCCACAAGTACTATGAAGTACTTACTGTGTACTTTTCCAGTAATCCTTTGTCAATGTGCCCTACTGAGTACAAGAATGCATGTTTTTCTTTTAATAAGCATTACCTAAAAAACATTTCTTCCTGAGACTGATATTGTTGAGTATTTTAAGAGGATATTGTAGACATCAAATCAGCAATACTTCCAGTCAGTACTCCAGCAGCAGCATGTTTACCCCTTGGAAAGTCTTTAGAGTCTGGTCTGGATAGCTGGTCACAACTATCCTTCAGCAAAGTGACACACTATGTCACTCTGGTTGGCCTCTTATGATGCTGCTGTCTTTTAATATACGATTATTTCTCAGCCGCTATTTCTTTCCTCGCCGATTTTTCAGTCTCATCAGCCTCATCCTTCCATCAGTCCCAGTCAACGCCTCCAGCATTCTTCCAGTGTCTGACTCCATATGATATTGTCCTCATGCTGTAAGGGTGATGCCCCATGGTGATGCCCCATGATCACCAAATGACCCCTCTAGAGTCTGAGTGTCAAGGACCTCATATTATGTCATTAATGTTACATCACCCATTATAACAATTTGCTTTCTTTTTTTCTCAACTCTTAATTGAATAGCCCTGTCTTTAAGTATAATACAATGTAAAGTCCTTTTCCTGCACCATTTTAAGGCTTCAAAACTGGCATTTTTAGTGTATGTGTTTGGTGAAATTACACAATAAATGGCCCAGAATTATACTTTATAAACTGTGAATCTTGTGGTGCTTGAAGAAATACACACTGGCTAAGCCGGCCAGGTTATATATATATTGAAAACCGCTGCTCTATATCATTCTACAATTTGGGGTACATTTCACATCAACAAAACAGTACAAAAACAGTGTTCTTTCTCAATCGAACAATCAGTGGTTCAAGTTAGTATATTCCTCAGTGTAACTAGTTGCAAAGCTTAAAAAAAATAGTATTTAATTTTTTTTAAGGGAAAGGATGTTTTCACTACTCAGTTTGTCAACTATGTTACGGACAAACTTGATGTCATTTCAATCATTTGATTAAGTCCTACACTCCAAGTAAAATCCAATTTGAAAGGCTCTTGAGTCTATTCTACCATAATATACAATGATCTTTAAAAGTTTAAAAAATAATTGTGTTAAAGTATTTTTTTCCATGTGATATCTTCAGCACTGTCATTAAGGATATGGATATTTGTTATTATAAAACTACCATACAGGTCAATTTGATAGTTTTAAGAGATGTGATGTAAAACTCCAACCGTGTCGATGTACATTATACTATAAAGCAGTGGTTCCCAACCTGGGGGGCGCGGCCCCCTTGGGGAGGCGCCAAAGATCGCAGGGAAGGCGCCAGGCCTCAGATGATTTGAGGCCAAATATCATATTTAGATGTATTTTTTTTTTTTTTACATATAATTGTAACGTAATACATGATTGTCACTAAAAGCCTTGTCTATACATTACAATAAAATATAAAAAATAATTGATTAATGAATTTGAATACAAATTCAAGTTAGTATCTATTATAGACATAAAAAGACAGAAATGTATAATTTTTTATTTAATAGAAATGTTTCTTCTGCGCGTTAAGTGTCCAAGCCGGGCTTGTCTGGATAAGCGCATTTTTAAAACATAGTCATTGTCCATGCCGGTTTCAGTGGGATTATTTGTCACAGTTGCTCCGATCAGATTGGTATCCTCCATTTTGTGGATTATTTACGACTTTTGAATCCGCATAAACACATCGGCAAAATCCGGCTTACTTTGAGCATGTGTTTTAAACAGTTTAATCCCTTTGTGAATTGTTTCCACTTCTGCGCCATCCTTTAATTTCTTCATACAGCGGGTATCCAGATTAATTCATCCGGAGTCCAATAACCATCAAAG
>NW_011350255.1:0-2979 GCF_000735185.1 Notothenia coriiceps
CTGTTTTTCTCAGACGCGGAGGGATACTGACTTGTTGTGAAAAGTAACTTACAATTCTACCCGTGGTATACGCTCAGTATATCACGGCTAAGAACCAATCAGATTGCTTGATTTGACTTGTCCGTTTTATAAATATATAGATATATATATATATATATCTATATATATATATAGATATATATAAACAACAATATTTGCTACATCCGTGCTCTCATCCAGCTTCAGAGCGAAATATTCACTAGCTCTCATTTGCTCCAAAAGCTGAGCAGAAACTCAGTCTCACTCTCAGTAGCGGCAGCTCGACTCTGATTGGCTTGAAGGGCGGTCGTGTGATTTAAAAAAAATATATGAATAAATGAAAAACATTAAAAGATTGGCATCAAAACACACATAGATTAATAGATATGCAGTTATTAATTAAATCTACAAAAATAAAAAATTCCCCTTTCATTCAAACTTTGCGTGACCCCCCCTGGCGGCCCCCCGGGGGATCGGGGCCCCCACTTTGAAAAACACTGCCCTAGAGGATCTGAGGTCCACCCCCACTTAAAACCTGTTCACATGGATAGGTTACCAGATTCTTTTAAATAGTAACCTATGTCCCGAGAAAAAAAAAAAACTGGTAGGGGCCTGGCTGGGTGTATTATTCCCTGCCTGACTTATTGTCCCAGTCCGGCACTGATGGCAGTGTTAGAGCCAATTCCAAATAAAGAAAAAACCAACACAACCTGCAGATGTTTCACATTACAGGTGTACCAGGAAAGAGAAAAGCTTTCAATGAGAAATGCTTTTGACTGTCCCTGATCGTAACCGTATAAATAAAAAAGCCAAGTAGAAGTAAATTGAATTAATTGCCAAGTGAGAACAGTGGAGGTGATGATTCCCCTATTGGCTACGTTTGCAAACAAATACTTACTTCACTTTCACAAGCCAGACTCAAACAAATGCCTTGTTCTCTCTGCAGCTGAGCTGAGTTTTTGCTAGTTGGCATGGCTGAATATTAATCAGTTACCTGAGGTTCTCTCCTCCTTCACTACACTCCTGGTTGAGTTTGTCTGGCAGGCCGGATACGAAGCTCTTGAGATGTGAATACTCCAGAGCTCTCCATGCTTCCTCATCAGAGTAGTTGTCAAAAGGATCCAGGTTCATCCTCAGGGAGCCTGAAAACAGCACTGGGTCCTGTGAAGAGGGGGAGGGATTTAAGTCTATGCACCATCCCATTTAGGAAAAGTGCATGCATTCAGCCAGGCTGTCTTTTCATTCCACGCATCCCATCAATGGAATTCAATACCACAACCAATAAGAGAATCCTCATCCTACTACACATTCAAGCACAGTGTTAAAAAGTGGCTCATTAATAATCAACAGTGTCAGCACTGATGTGTGGGTGTAGGTGCGTATTGTGAATGTTTTCTTTATTATCATGACTTGATCCTTACCTGTATTCAGTGATGTCTTCTATTGTAAATATGTAAATTTTTTGGTATAACAATGTAGTGGTATTTTAATTCTTACTTGTAGGATGCCAATCACCATCTGGCAAAGGGACTATCGGTGAAAACTAGCCTTCTGGCTAATTCGAGTACTTTTACATGTTTTTAATATGTTCATTAATGTACACTGTCCCTTGTTTTAAATCAATCAATTCAACCAACTGTTTTGTTATCAAGATTTCTCAGATGAGGGAGACCACAATTCTCGCCCCTTTCCTTGGAAGGTTGCTATAAAGGCCTCAAAGCTACACTTCCCACAATGTGATTAAATAAATCATGTGTCAAAAGACAGACCTAAAAGGAAGTGTCCCCTTTGAATTAGGACAATGTATTTTTCTTTTGCTTGGAAAAATTATATTCAGTTTACTTTGGGCCAGCATTGATTTTCAAACCCTTGCAGAAAATTCAAATTGAAATCCAAACCTCTTGTGTCCTCTCTGCACTGACCTGTGGTATGATGGTGATTCTAGAGCGAAGCTCATGGAGGCCCAGCTGAGCAATGTCAACCCCATCAATAAAGATGTGGCCCTCCGCTGCCTCGATGATACGGAACAATCCCAGCATTAGGGAGGATTTCCCCGCTCCAGTGCGCCCTACAATCCCCACCTTGTCGAAAGACGTAACAGCAAAGGTTACTGGCCGGAGACACTGTTCACATGCATAACTCAACACAGAGAAAATGCAAATAAAAATCTTATACTGTCCAACACTATTCGTCATATCACCCAAGTACAGTGACATTCTATCAAACACGACCCCTGAATTCACCCACAATCAATATGAGCATTGTGAGTGGCCCCCTGCTGTCAGTTTAGTGATGTAAAGCACACCTTCTCTCCGCTGCTGATGTTGATGGTGATGTTGCGAATGGCGAGGTCCAGATCTTGGCGGTAACGCAGGCAGAGGCCCCTCATGTCAATGCAGCCCTCAGTGGGCCACCCCGGGGGGAGGCTGGAGGTCTCTTGTTCCCACTCTGCCTAGTGGTCAGAGGACAGACATGTTAAATATGTAGGTATGTATTTTATATATATATAAACACACGCACACATATACAGTGGGGCAAAAAAGTATTTAGTCAGCCACCAATTGACCTTTCGCAAAGCCATGCCCCTAAATGCCCGTTGTCCAATCATATTCGATCACGTGCGCGGCTCCCTGTGGAAGTCCGACAAGCTTAGCGTTCAAATTCATTGCGAAAATGGTGAAGCGTTGTGCTTATGGTCTTTGGAAATCGGATAGCAGATATCCCATAAGCTTAGAGGGGAGGGGTGATAGTTTACCCGTTTCCTAAACCCAAAACCCGAGAGGAGAGATGCCGCCAGTGGATAAAGAAATGCGGCAGGCCCCATGCCCAGCTGAATATGGCGAATATCAACAAACACAAATACGTTTGCTCCAAGGTAAATACGTGCTAACGTAGCTAGCTAGCTAGCAAAGATTACATTCACAAATTAACTAACTAATTTAATTAACTAATTTCACTAAC
>NW_011350256.1:0-2069 GCF_000735185.1 Notothenia coriiceps
CATACACTATATTATAATGAAATGGAGCATCAAGCAGAAACAGTAGTGGTTACTGTATGACGCATATACACGTGGAGGCGTTTGGCGCAGTGGGTTTTGCGTTGGTGTTCGGAGCAGGGGGTCACAGGTTCAAACCCCACTGCAGTCAGCATGTCGTTGTGTCCCTGAGACTCAAACATTTAAGTCCCGCCTGAAGACCCACCTCTTTTCCCTCGCTTTTGAGATATGTCTTATCGATTGTTAAGCTTTTATTTGTCTGTCCATAGCACTTATGTGCCTTTGATCTATTATTGTAATATTATATTTTATTATAATGTTATGTCTGCTGTGAAGCACTTCGGTAAAACCCTCTGTTTTTAATATGTGCTATATAAATAAAGTGGATTGGATTGAGACTCTTCACCCCAAACTGCTCCTGTGGGGATTGCCCACAGTATTGAGGAAGTCCCTTTGGATAAACGCGTCTAACAAGTGACAAGTAGTGTAATAATATACTTTTGTACTTTTAACTAAGTAGCGGGACTTGTAACCGAGTTCTTTAACAACATAGTATCTCTGCTTTTACTTAAATAAAGGATCTAAGTATTTCTTCTACTCCTGCACATACTTTTGGCTATGTAGTGTATCCAAAAATGGCACCACAGCAAACTTCTCTCTTTCAAACACAGCTTTTCTGTAACGGAAAACAGACTTTCACACATCTTATCTCAGGCCCTGTGGCGACTGTGTGACCAGCATCAGTTTAGCTCACAGTCACGAGCTGTTGGCCGACACTGAGGGTGTCACTGTGTGAACACATCTCAAACCAAACGCTCTGAAGTGGATCTCAACAAGCTCTCATGCTCATTTATTCAACGGGTATCTCCAGTGAAGAAACATGACTGGACTAATAAGGTTATTCCAACATACAGAAGAGCGCCTGGCCATCTTATATAAAGAAAATCAACGTAGGCTGACACGTGTTGTTAAGTAGTTCTGAGTAAAGGTGAAATAAATACTTTAAATTAAGTCCTTTTCGTGTCGTGTAAATAATGATGTAATGCTTTGGAAAGGCAAAGAATAATTCAAAAAGATATATATGTACATTTCACCATTATTTTGTATTTTACGATTGCAGGGGGAAATGATCAGCACATGCATAATTAATGATTATGCAAAAATACCAATGTCAACAATGATGAACACTAATATTAAGAACAATACAAATGTACTATTGGTCTTAGTATTGTAATTAGCTTTTACAAACCTATTGTAATCAATTGAGAAGACACCACACATTTGGACAATTTGGGTAAGGGTAAATATACTCTTCTTTATTTCGTGTTCATAAACAATATGTGCACAGTTGAAAGATTTTAAAACACTTGAACTTATAAAAGGGTAATTGTATCCAGATAGTCCAACAGAAACAGAAAGGACTTCGTCAGCATGCAAGTACAAAGTCTTAATTATCCTCAGCATAGAAAATCTGCTCTGCCGGAGATGGAAAACCTTCTCAGATAAGATGGAAACAACCAACACTGGTAAAATGCTTTTGTGTGCACAAGCTAGAGGGGGGGGACAGCAAACACCAGTGTGACTTTGGTGACAGTACGACCATCATGGACAAAGTTAAAGTGGGGGTGCAAAACCAGGCAGCTGCACCACCTGTTTATATTCCAATAGACTATTCTGCACTGTTTCCATTATATTATGTTCTATTATTGTTGGAGCTATATATCTCTTTATATTATTTACTAGTTTAACATTTATTTTTTTGCTGTTTTATAGTGTTTATTGTAAATGTATTCTTAGTTAGTCTCATAAGTTAAAGTAGTTTCTATGCTTTTATTTTGAAGGCATGTTTTTCCGTTGTACATTTACTATGATCCAATATCATTGACAATGAACAGGTTTACCAGGGTGTTTCGAGCCACAGGTTTTTCCAACCACAGGGAAGGAAAGCCATAGGAAAGGCTTAAGGAACCACCCATAGGAAACCTGTTCATTGTCAATGATATTGGATCATAGTAAATGTACAACGGAAAAACATGCCTTCAAAATAAAAGCATAGAAACTACTTTAACTTA
>NW_011350257.1:0-4912 GCF_000735185.1 Notothenia coriiceps
TGACAATTGTTGTTGTCTTCTCTGTGAACGTTTTTTTCGCCGTTCTTTTGCCATTTTGAGATTTAAATTTCTAGCGGAAAGCTAACCAGGAAGTGTTTTAGCACATCACGTGACGCATCTGAACGAATCAAGTTGTCAGAAGTTGACACCAGCCAATGAGATTTCGTTTCTTGGTTTAAGACCCTTTTGTACTTTCACGATTGGTTGCTGATACAAAGAAAATGACCATATTTGGATCCGATGAGATTGTGCAGGAGAGACGGAGCTTTCCAACGATATCTCTGTTGACATCTTGCACACAGCGGTCGCGGTACTTTATGTTAGGTTAGAATGCTAACTTTTGGTGAATTTAGGAGACATCTACTGACGCAAATAGACAAACTATAGTAAAATAAACACTTCAATGTATATTTCGTACGTTTTCCTTGCAAAAGCCTGAAAGAAAACATGTTATGGAATCAAAATAGCACAAAATCTCAAAATTGACCAGTGCATGAAAAACGATGTTTTTGCCTGCTGTGTCTCGCCTGTAACAAACAATTTATGCGGCTCATATCGCTGACAGCGGGCCCGGCCCTGCACCACCTTTTTTCTTTTCTTTTTTAAGCGGCCCCCCTCCCCACTTTTTGCAGCAACTCCTGAGAAAAATGACTTCCCGCGGCTATGCCCACAACAATTGCTATCTCTGACAGAGAGTTGCCCGGTCATAAACTGGCAACATCAACAATATACTAGGGCAGCCCCTCCTTATGGGAGATAACGGCTGCTTAAGGTTGGTCAGCTGCGTCAGAGGGCGAAGGAGGACATGCAGGGCAAATTATTCCCCAACAAAAGCAACATAAATCCAAAACCATGACAATATCTTGTCATTTTTCCTACCTTAAGGAACACAAGTGACTGCTCAGGCAAAGAACGTTAAGATATTGTTTTTATAATGCGCACTGACAGTAGATCCATGAGAAAGTTGCTTATTATTCCTTTAAAAACAATACAATGTATTTAATTTTTCCAGGCATTTTTTGGCATTTCCAAGGCAGAAATAAGTCAATTGCTACCCATTTAGCTTAATCATCATCATCATTGTTTCAACATCATCACTATCATAATATTTTCAGCAGCAATATTCACAGTTTTCATAACAACTCAAGCCAGAATCCTCCAACCCAACCAAAAGCAGAAGCATTAAAAGTTCATTCAGACATGCACTTTCTTTACCAACGAGATATACAGGCCACCTGTTTCCTTGGTTTTACTATATACTAGAGACAAAAGTAGTAAGTTACTAAGTATTAAGTAAGGTTCTTTTGCTGTTCTTGGGTACGGTTATGAAGTATGAAATGCATAGAGAGATTGGTGATTCTCATCTTTACTAAGATTGAAACTTTACTAAGATTTTTACCTGCAAACTGTATGAAGTACACTGTCGTCTGGGCTTTGTACATAATTGTGCTTTCATATGATTTCAGGGTTTTTGTGTTATGAGTTTGTTCTAGACTTACATAAATAAATGTTCTAACAATTTAACAGACAAATCTGAATGGTATATAATTACAGTATTGCATTTGTCTGATGACCAATGGTGTGTTCACACTTAATTCAAGAGCTTATAATGATCTTGCACTATTTGTACAAATATAACAGATGACAAGGCTTTGCACTAATGAGCTGACTTGGGCTTATCATTTCCCAGTTCTGAGTTTTGACAATAGAAACATTTTTTGTACTTTAAAAAGCTCTACATTTTGAGAAGAGTTCCCTGAATGACAGCATTAATATTCACATAGATTTTAATATCGGACATTGAACATGAATGCAGATGTATTGAAATCTACTTATTGGTTAGTCTACAGAATCCTGTGATTGTTAGGTGACTAAGGATGCTTTCATTAAAGGCAGCCCTAGGATGAATGGTTATGGAATTGCTATCAGGGCACTGTCTGATGGTTAATCATTTTCACATTTGCTCCTGTTTTGGTTGGTACTATAATTTACATATTTGACCAGCAATTTACTCAAGTAATATTATTATTCAAGTCTCTAAATAATTCAGTTTTATTTTGTTTCATTGACATGTGAATAAGACAAGGCTTTTCTGTTGGAAATATCCTAACTTCTTTTCACACGTTTGAGTTTTTTATTACACCTAAGCTTTTTACGCAGAGATTTAAAACATATGTAGGAGTTTCAAGCACTGAGCCTATTTTGTGAATAACCAGGACTTTAAAAGTCTCATAAACTTTAAATGTATTGTGTTGCTATGGGCCGCACAAGTCACATTAACCTGTAAATGTCCTTACAAGTAGCATTTTAATCAGGTTTTCACAAAACATAGCCTTAAAAAACCCCTTGACACATCAATTGTTTTCTAGAATCATGGATATGAAATACTCTGATTCCCAGGTCTCTAAGACCTTGGGAAAGGTATGTCCCTATTTGTCACATTATTTTTACAGGTCCTGATATGTCATATAAACATGTATGTGTGTGTTTGTTTATATCCAGCTGCGTCTTTGCTTTGACTTTACATACATGTTATTCTGTGGAACACACCTTGACTCTCCACAGCTGTTCTTTTCAGCTGATGAGGAAAGGATAATACAACTGTAACCCCAACATTGCCTTCTGTCACAATGTTTGTTTTTGGTCAAATTTAGGTATTCTTCATTTAAATTAACAATAAATCAGGCACCTTTAACAAACCTTTAAATGCTCATAAAACATGTAGGCATTATCCAGTAACAAAGGGAAAGGGAAAACGATTCTGGTAGAAATTAGAGATAAAATAGCTACTGTTATACAATAGCAATAACATTTGATGAGCAAAAATCACACAATTAGTACAATAACAATACAGTACTGGAATCCAGAAGGACTTTTAGACAACCATCCTGGATCATGGTGTGGAATTAGTACTAGTCTGTTTGGGCCGCCACTTTCAAGTACACAGCATAGAGTCACCCTGAGGAGTACAAAACATACTACATAATAAATTGCAATACATTTTTAGGACTCATCCATTTTGAAATTGTTGTCGTTAGTGATAGGAAAGGAAGTGTCAACATTCTTTAGGGTTTATAATTTGGATCCATAAAATGTCAAACTTCATTGTCTTAATTGTCGAAATGTCAGACAAAGATCATACTATCTTATCATAACTATTATCTGTGTTTTTATATCCTGGTTTCTCTTCCTTAGCACAATCTTATTCTGATGTGAGTTTGGCATCATCTGTGGTGATTTAGTGTAAACAAAGATGAGTGATGAGTTTTAGACATTTAAACCTTTAAAAAAAAACACTATTTTCTCATATTTAGAAAAAACAGTTTTTCTCAAGATAAAATCAGTACCAACTGAAATAAAAGAGCCTTCATTTTACAAATGGCATTCTTTGTGGAATGGATAACACAGCTATAATAGTCAATATGTCACTTTTGTGATCTTTTTTTCATAAATCAGTAACGCTGAGTTAGCCACTCTTTCTGAATTCGTTCCATTGCTTTGGTACAGTGGTGCAAAGGACATGAAAGAAGGGGAAACTGTCACAGAGTTTCTCCTTTATTTAGCTGTATTATTTTTGAGTCCGGGCGAAGGTTTAGTCTTTATGCCCTCAGTGCCCCCCCGGGACGTCTCTTGGAAAAAGAGTTGTGGCTTCCACACAGACATGACAATCCGCTTGTACTCTCTACGGAAGTTCTGGTTCAGCAGGCCGTAGATGATAGCGTTAAGGCAACTGTTGAAGTAAGCCATAAAGTAGCTGACCACAAATAGCCACTCTGGGATGTGAGGCGCCACTTCTTCAGGGTAGACAGCAACAGCAAGCCCGATGAAGTTGAGCGGTGCCCAACAAATAGCAAACAGCACGAACACCACAAACATGGTGATAAAGTTCCTCAGGTCACTGGGCTTGTTTCGAGGGCGGACCTCTGACTTCACCTTCTGCCTCACCTGGATGACCATGATCCAGATTCGCAGGTAGCAGAAGGTGACTATAGCAATGGGCACGAAGAAGTGGACAACCACCACCGTGATGGTGTAGGTCGCGCTGACTGTCTGTGCAAATGTGCATGAGTAAACGCGGGGGTCGTACTGCAGCGAGCCAACAAAAAAGTTGGGCACGATGGCTAAGACCGTCAGCAGCCAGATGAGTGCTACCAGCAGCAGCGTGTTGCGGTAGCTGTAAAGTGTGTCGTAGCTGAAGTTTTGGCAGATGTAACAGTAGCGGTTGATGGCAATGCCTGTTATGTTGAAGATCGAGCCAATGACGCTCAAGCCCATAAGGAAGCCACTCACCTGAAATAGAGGAACGTTCAATGTAGTTACAAAATCATAATGATTGTATTAGTTTTTAAGCACATTTTTTAGTACCTCAAAAAAGAAAAAGAAAAATGTTTAAAACCAAGTCAGCATTCAATATAATAATAATAATATAATAATAATAATACATTTAATTTGTTAGCGCTTTTACAGGTGCTCAAAGACGCTTTACAGATAATAGTGAAGAGAAAAGAAAAGAGAAGAAAGGAACAACAAATAAATATATAGTTAAAGTTAAAGTCAAATAATACAAAAACAATCACACATGAAAAGCCAGATTGAAGAGGTGAGTTTTTGTGAGTTTTTTGAAGGTGGTGAGGTCGGTGCAGTCTCTGATGGGTTGTGGGAGTGAGTTCCAGAGGGAGGGGGCAGCGACGGAGAAGGCTCTGTCCCCCCAGGTCCGGTGATTGGTGCGGGTGGGGATGGATAGGAGGTTGGCTTCTGATGAGCGGAGGCAGCGGTAAGGGGTGTGGTGGTGCAGCACGTCTGTGAGGTGGGGGGGGGGCCTGGTTGTTGAGGGCTTTGTAAGTAATGAGGAGGACTTTGAAGTGGATTCTTTGACGGACGGGGAGCCAGTGGAGGTTCTGGAGGATGGGAG
>NW_011350258.1:0-3793 GCF_000735185.1 Notothenia coriiceps
ACGGACTGCGCAAAATGCGTATATGAAGTGTCATGAATGCAAGAAATCTACCCTCGTGGGGGCGCGCTCATGTGATTGGCTTAGACTGGAGGAGACATCTGATTGGCTATAGATGAGAGAAATTACAAGTACGAATCGGGTGAGCGTCAGGGGAGTCTCAAAAAACCCACACACGAATGCACAGCGATCCGTGCACAGAGAGCGGTTTGTGTTTGCAGGTTCAGGGGATTTAAACGGAAAACAAATATGTGAGGATCAAAAATGCATATGTAAAACTTTTTTCTTTATTTGGATTTTATTTACATGTATATGAAACGGAACACATTTGTTTGTGCATTGAAAAACACAAGTGTGGATCCGGAAATACAAGTGTGAATCCTTTTGCGGATCATGAAATACAAGTTTGAATCCTTCTGTGTGCATGTGTGTATTATGAGACTGTTCTGAGCCCATATTATCTCGCTTCATAAGAAATGCATGCACAGTACAACAGTGTGGCAAGCCATTTATGAAGATGTGAAGTGCATCCCAGCCAGCCTACACGAACATCAAAGCATGACCCATCACTGATAAAAGCATCATCTAATTAAGTAGAATTTGTATTCGAGATACATGATGAAAAAAAAACATTTTATCTTTTAGCATATTTAAAAAGAAAAAAAAGAAAAGCTTTCAGGTCATTAACACACATTAAATTAGAGTTTGAGCTCATTCTGCATTAGGAGGCCATGTGATAGCTGCATGACATTTAACGAGAAGATGCAAGATACAGGAAAGGGTAGCATAATGAAATACATTCATCATGCTTTGTGCTTAAGCAGCTAATTATAGTAGTGCAATAATTAAGCCACCATTAGTGTAAACATGGTTAATTAACTGTAGAAGATACATATGTTTAATGATTGAGCAACTTCACGTGGTTTGTAAATGTTTTTTATTAGCAAAATAAGGGAGATGAGTCTACAAAGATTCTCCATCCGTGGAGAACATACACATACATTTGTGGCAGTTTCTTTATGTGAACAAATCCAGGACTATATTTATTACTCTTCTTGGCAAAGTAGTTCTGACCTCAAATCACAGACCAGTTTTTTCTTGACCATCTTGGTTTCCATCACCTGAATGAATCCTCGAGTAGCGCCTCTACTCTCAAATCACCACCGAAGAACGGCGTCTGAACCTTAAAACATTTCAGACCTCATCCTCAACCTTTACAACCATCTTTTCAGTGGTTCAGTTTTTCTCTCCTTAACACCAAAACTCTCCTCATAATACATTAAAATGTACATTAAAATGTGCCTACCCTTGTCTTTGACTTGAGCATATTATCATAAGCTCAATGCCTTGACTCACCATTATCCGAATGGTTGGGAAGAATGGATATTTTGTACAGTTTAAAAACCAGAACCCCGGAATCTGCGGGGCAAATGTAACAATTTACATCTCAGTATTGTACTGCGTGATTGGCCAGCGAGGCCTTTCATTGTCATGGCTGGTGGGGGGATGGGGGTAGGGGACTGTGGAGGCTACATATTGATCACCATGGAGACCTATGTAGCTTTAGACCAGAGGGAAACCTTCCACATCCCGATAGCTCAATGGTGTGCACATAGAAGATAGCAGGGACACTAACATATGAAAACAGTTAACCTCTTTATGTTTAGAACAATTCAGCAGGCAACAGAACAAGCATTGGGACTACGGCCGCGGTAAAAATGCATGCGAAGGCACAAGTACCAACAAACTGGACTCAAAGTTGTGCGCCTTTTCTTCCCTTTTGGTTGTAGGGAAGGAAGAAAAGAAGCATTTCCACCAACAGCAAAGTTTCCTTTTCCAGAGACAGCGGCAGAAGTAACAGCATAAAAGTGATCTCCTCCAAAACTAAATACAAAGTAACTGTTTTTTTTAGTGTGCGGGAAACTTTTGCTGTGACGCTTTTACATAGATACAAACAACCTACACAAATGTCGTAACGCTAGTTCAAAAATGTTCCAAGACAAAAAACATAAATAAAGCTGTTAAAAGTGGCATATAGTACAGCACTGGTCCGTGACTGATCCTCCCGACTCTTCTCATCTTCCCCACCAAAGATGCACAATAAACTGGCTCCACCGCCTGAGGAGAGAAGAGGAGAGAGAAAGAACCATGAAGGACGAGACGGAGGAGGGATGGCCTTGAGCCTTTTCAAAAAGAGAACTTTTGGAGAGGTCGACCTCGCCTCACTATCATTAACAAACATCTAAATGGAGCGGAAAATGTATTTTAGCCGTACATAAAAGGAAGGGACAGATTTCAAAATGTAACTATGCATTTGATTATGATGGATTACGCTACATCATTGTGGTCAACTCCAGCTATGCTCCTCCATAATTCTGAATTTTGAAAGAAGATATCCAGAGCGCATGCTCCCAAAGTTCCCTTAGTGCTGCACTCTACTTATAAAGTGAAGAAACTCATTCATAATGCTGACATGTGATGCAGATATGTGCATACACCCGCTGACGAAGAGTCCCTTACCAAAAAGAAAAAGGTTATCTTCTCCATCCTCAGAAGAGACCACAGTCTTTCAGGTTGTTCTTGATGATGACGTCGGTGACAGCGTCAAAGACAAACTGCACATTCTTGGTGTCCGTGGCGCAGGTGAAGTGGGTGTAAATCTCCTTTGTGTCCTTCCTCTTGTTCAGGTCCTCAAACTGACACTGAATGTAGGCAGCTGCTTCCTCGTACGTGTTGGAGCCTGTAGCGGGAAGTGAAAAGGCAGGAAGTCAATGCATAGGACAAGGTATAGAAGTTGTATATATTGTTAATTGTTAAGACTGACTGACATGGCTGGACTTCATCCTGCTAACTGGGAATAACGGCTATTATTTTTCATTATATCATTTCATATTAAAGTTGAATGCTCATTCTTTAACATGTTGCTTTTTTTTTAAATTACAAAAACAAATGTTAACATTTTGCAGTCTGTTAGTGTGCAAAAGTCATAAGACTTCAGGGAGTCACTGCTCCTAGCTAATAATAGCCCATAAATACCCTCAAAAACCAAAACTACACTTAGATTTTTTTAAGGATTAAAGGAAAGGTCAGAATATGTGATTATCATTGTGATCATTATTGAGTTTTAGAGGTGCTGGGGGGCAGGATTTATTCACTTTGGCCAGAGCCAGGCTGGTTAAATTAAGTTAAATTAAGCTAATCTGCTGCTGGGTGTTGCCCTATGCGAGAATGGTAGCGATTTAAATATCCTAATTGTTTTATTAATTCACTCGTAGTAGATAAAAGAATGACATTTCAATGTTAATCTCCTAATTTCTGACATCTTCCTCTCTAAGCTTCCTGTCAGGCACATTCACATCACTTGTATCATCTCATCTGACACTGAAACACACCCATCTCTGGTCTGGGAGTGTTCATTTAAACTAACAATCTTTGTTTTCTATGTGGAACAAATCTGCTCAAATCGACAGTGTTTTAATCAAGATTCAAAATCAACTCCATAAGCACATTTGTCATTGCCAGGTTCTAATGGCATTTTTGTGTTAAAAAAAGATTAAAAAATAAATAAATAAAGAATGGGCCATTTCAAAACAATTATTTGTCAAATGCAGCCAGCCTTACCAGCATATTCTGGGTAGCAGATGGTTAGAGGACTCTTCTTGATCTTCTCCTCGAACAGGTCCTTCTTGTTGAGGAAGAGGATGATGGAGGTGTCTGTGAACCACTTGTTGTTGCAGATGCTGTCGAACAGCTTCATACTCTCATGCATTCGGTTCTAAGGAGGAACAGAAAAAAA
>NW_011350259.1:0-4468 GCF_000735185.1 Notothenia coriiceps
ACCGACTGCTGCGAATGTGTTGAACAAATACCAAAAGCAATGGCAGAGCTTTGCTTCAATATAATGAGAGAAAAAGCACGATACTACGGAATTGCCCAAATTGGCGACAGTGCCAGAGCATGTATTAAAAGACTGTTGGAGGATCTCTATTCTAGTATCGGTTGCCATTACATCGAAGGATATGCCAAAACGTGTGACGACATAGACAAAGCTTTTGAAGACAATTATATGGTACCTGTCCTTACAGCTAAACAAATCCTATGCCAGGTATTCAACAGACCACAAGAAGCACAAGAAGCCCCAGAAAGGATTACATTCAGAGCTAATAATGGTGAAACCGAAGAAGAAGCAAAGCAGATTATAATCGTTGCGGGTGAAAGGATAGAGAATTTGCAAGTGATGTTAATGCATTTATCTGATATAAAAAATGCATTCGTTTACTTCCAAGAGACCCCTAAACATCTACTTGGGCAATGTGAAATGAACGATAAACCGATCACTGTAAATGAAACGCGGAGAGAAGCAGCAGTGCAAATCGTTAAGTCTATTACCTTGTATGCACTACGACATTAACTTGGTAAAATGTACTATGTTTTTCTGAAAATGGGGTGAATGTTGTGTTTTCAATTAAACAACCAAAACAAATGAAAATGTGTTTTATTTTTGCTTTCATGTATAGTAATAGTATTGTAAACGAAACATTTAAAGTGGTCCTGGAATATTCATTTTCCGAAACATTCTGTAACATTACCGAAGAAATGAAACAAACACCAAAAGTGTATCATGTGTTCTCATTGTATGCTCTGTTTGTAGATGTAATGCATATTTGTGTAAAAAACAGCATACACATGAATATTTTGACTGAAGTGAAAAAACTCCATCATGATATTCCCCATAATCTGGGGAATTCTAAGATTGAGACGGTCCTGGGGATGTTACAATCAGTATAACTATTGATTTTGTGTGTGAAAAAATAAAAAGGTAAATAGGACATTTAAAAACTGTTGTCTTCATTATAGCAAGGGGAGCGTGTCTGATACAGGTGTATTATTGAAACGTGCGTATTATACCCCCACAGAAACACAGAAACACGGAAACAAAGAAACACGGAAAGACAGAAACACAAAAACACAGAGACACTGAAACACTGAAACACAGAAAACACAGAAAGTTATTTTGGATATTTTACACATCAGCAAAAAACCTATTTGATTTTAAAAATAAGCTAGATACAAGCACATTCAGTTTTAAGAAAAATATTATAAAATAAAATAAAAAAGTACTTACCATTTTTCAAGATCAGATCCAGGTCAAGAAAACGCTGAGAGGAAGTATGGTGCTGGCTCATTAGCCCTCTCACTCTTCTTAGAATGATCCTGTGCATTTTTATAGTTGAACTCCTATCCCCTTATAAACCAAAATAACAATAGCCCTTAATTAACACTAATCATTTTAAAAACCTTAAATCTAATTTAGAGAGGACAACTAAAGTGTAAGGTGACTGTTTTAAACTAATTCCACCACTCTGTCTACTGGCATTACAGCAAAAACAGAGAGATGGCAGGAAGGGGGGAGACAGTCTCCCCCAACTTTACAGACACTGTGTTTTAGAGAGGACACTACAAGTGTAAGGTAACTGTTTTTAAATTCCATCTACCTCTGTCTACTGATAAGATGGCAGGAAGGGGGAGGAGGAGGGGGTAGGGATACGCTCACACAGTCACACACACACTCCTTCACAGACACTGTGTGAGACTCCAGCCCTTTATAAACTAAAGTACTTCAACATTAGTTAACAGTATCCCCAAAAGCTTAAAAACCATTATGAATCATAGTGCTAATACACACACACACACACACACACACACACACACACACACACACACACACACACACACACACACACACACACACACACACACACACACACACACACTACCTTCTGCTCAACTTAATCGAGACTGTCTTGATTAACACATCGATTGACAACAGTAGGTAGACTACAATGAGGCATATCAGAGCGGCATGTTATAACACCTCAAACAGTGCTTCATTATAGATAACACATTGAATAATGGGTCAATATGAGGATCATTATAGATAGTAGTTACAGTCTCAGGCACCTGTCAATTTATAAGTAGTAGCAGGTGTGACCTGTCACAGCTCCTATCACTTTTTATGCATACTAATGTGATGGAAAGGGGATTGTTATTACTACTTACATACACTTGTGACTACATCTGAGCTAAATCCCTAGACACCAAACCAAGGCTGAAGGGTTAGAAAACCAATACGTAATTGACTGAAGGAATTGAAGACTTAGTATCAATCATACTTGTGGTCACTTCAATGTACATTTGTTGGAGTGCATTATGGGTATGGTGGTGCGACTATATATTTGGTGTGGAAGGACAATTCAATGATAAAAAGGAAGCTAAAACAATTTTGGCATTATGGTAAAGGGTTTGGCAATAAAACCGAAGAAGGTGGATTGTAATAATTAAATGTGATAATCATTTTTTTGTGAAGCTTTCTCTCTTGTTTTTTGATCCAAACCTTCATAACATCTTACTCAAATATAATGTTAATCACTGTAATTAGACTTCTCGTATTTGCATGTATAGGTGAACACATTTACGTTTTAATAAATGTTGATTAATGTCCCTAATAAATAAATGCAAATACTTCTGAATCAGAAGGCATGAGAAATTAGAGGCTGCTGCTTATGTGTCTGCTGGATGTGTGCAGGTAATTTGCTGACAGCAATAACATCTTGATAAACCGACTAACAGAGCTCCCTGATGGCATCACTGCTGTGGATTCAGAGCGTTACAACTCAAGCCTTATTTCTTTTCTGAAATAGTTTAAAGTATATCATTTGCAAAGTGTCATGACTTTGATACTGAACACAATTTAAAACCTTTTATGATTGTAAGCAAATGTATGGATGTTTATTCATGATGGACATCAGCAATTTTGATATCTAATAAATGTTTAAGTCACACTGAATCAAACTATATGTGTTTAAGTCTTTGAGTTTAGATTTGACAGGTTGAGCTATGACTCAGGAAAGGAATTTATATTTTGATGCAGATTCAGGTGAACAGGCTTTCATAACGACAAAGGAAAATACCTTACTTCCCGTTGTTTTAATAACACCAACCTGTCTCTTTTATTTCAAGCAATATTTTGCCATGTATCTTTCACTTTCCTCTTTTCAGCATTCATAAATTGTTATACGTTAATTCGTGTTTCTGTATTTAGAAAAAACGGCTCTGCTGTTTAGATGGAGCTCTGAATAAAGCAGCCACCATATGTGACCCGTTCTATCGAAATCAGTCGGAAGTCGCAACGGCTCATTTCCAAATAAACGTGGATTTGCGGGGTTCGGGTGTTTTGTTTGATTTTAAATAAACAAGTCTTGGCTTTCAGAATATGAAACTTTTATTTCCAAAATCACACGATAAATACCTTTTTGAAGCTTGTAAAGGGAAGATGACAGCTCACACTCCCCACTCTGCTGTTCCGCAGTGCTGCTTCCCCTCCCTCCGGCTGAAATTATGAATGTAAGGCGTATAGTGTTAGCAATTAAAATCAATGTTGATATGGCGTGATTTGAATTAAGGCGAGACACGGCAGGCAAAAACATCGTTTTTCAAGCACTGGTCAATTTTGAGATTTTGTGCTATTTTGATTCTATAACATGTTTTATTTCAGGCTTTTGGAAGGAAAACGTACAAAATACACATTTAAGTGTTTATTTGACTATAGTTTGTCTATTTGCGTCAGTAGATTTCTCCTAAATTCACCAAAAGTTAGCTTTCTAACGTAACATAAAGTACCGCGACCGCTGTGTGCACCATGTCAACAGAGATATCGTTAGAAAGCTGTGTCTCTCCTGCACAATCTAATCGGATCCAAATATGGTCATTTCCTTTGTATCAGCAACCAATCGTGAAAGCACAAAGGGGTCTTAAACCAAGAAACGAAATCTCATTGGCTGGTGTCAATTTCAGACAACGTGATTCGTTCAGATGCTTCACGTGGTGTGCTAAAACACTTCCTGGTTAGCTTTCCGCTAGAAATGTAAATCTCAAAATGGCAAAAAAACGGCGAAAAAAAAGTTTACAGAGAAGACGACAACAGTTGTCACTTGCACGAAGCAAGATTATACAAAAAACAAATGACCCCGAACATGAAATACCTTCACGGAGAGCTTCGAGGCGCAAGCTGTCATCCAAAGAACAGGAGGGCTTAGCTAGCGCCTCACTGCAATCTTTAAAGGTAGTTTTCTCAAAATGAGTTTTTTCTCCTACTCTGAGTTCGAAATTTCAACTTCAGTAGCACGTAGACACACCAAACCTTCCAGTTATATTCCTATCAATATTATGAAGGCTTTTATAGAAGGGTTTGTTCATATATCATTCATAGCCTGAATTATACAACATTGTATACCTAAAAACATGGC
>NW_011350260.1:0-1915 GCF_000735185.1 Notothenia coriiceps
ATTTTCATCCTAGGTATAACTCAACTATGAGAGACAAAATGAGAAGAAAAAAATCCAGAAAATCACATTGTCTGATTTTTAAAGAATTTGTTCGCAAATTATGGTGGAAAATAAGTATTTGGTCAATAACAAAAGTTCCTCTCAATACTTTGTTATATACCCTTTGTTGGCAATGACAGAGGTCAAACGTTTTCTGTAAGTCTTCACAAGGTTTTCACACACTGTTGCTGGTATTTTGGCCCATTCCTCCATGCAGATCTCCTCTAGAGCAGTGATGTTTTGGGCTGTCGCTGGGCAACACGGAATTTCAACTCCCTCCAAAGATTTGGTTGAGGTATACCTAGGATGAAAATTACAGGCCTCTCATCTTTTTAAGTGGGAGAACTTGCACAATTGGTGGCTGACTAAATACTTTTTTGCCCCACTGTATATGATTGACTCAATAATATAATACATGACTTTGAGAGTAGGCAATCTAGGCATATTAACACAATTAATTAAACATACATATCACGGCGACGGTGTACTGAGATTATTATTATTTTTTATTTTTTTTCATAATTTAATTTTTTTTAATTTTTCTTTTTTTGCTAGGGGGCCCCTAGTGGCTGCGGGGCCCTAAGCGGCCGCTTATGTCGCTTAATGGGTCGGGCCGGCTCTGCACGCACGCACGCACGCACACACACACACTCACACACCAAATGACTTGTTGTCTTTGCTAAATGGCACTGTGCGCAGGATGATGGCTCGTGATTTTATCTGCAGACGGGTGCAGCGTGTAGCCTGGGTCAAATGGTGCATTGAAACATGTATTAATTAGGACTATATTATTGAGACATGTTTAGGACAATCCATACATAGAGCACCTATTCCAAAGTATTCCCATGTACAGGGACAGCAGCTCACCAGTGTGCAGAGTGACAGAGCAACTCAATCAATACACAATCCTCCTTAAATATCACAGGGACTCTTATAGTATAAGAGTGACTTGAAAATACATTCTGAAATATTATGTTCATGAATGAACAAGAGGATAAAACATGCTCTGGGCAATTGATCAAAATCCCAATGTCCTTGTGTTCAAAGAGCAGCTGTTTAAGTTTCATATTGAGATCTAATATTTGTGAGCTCATTTGAAAGATCTCTTCAGTAGGAACCAATGGGCTTTGAGCTGAGAGCTACATACAGGAAGTCAGAAAGTATTGAGGGTTTGCTGAAAGAATACCACCAGTCTTATCCTTTAAACAAAGGAAGTGTTTGCGTGTGAATATACTTGGTAACAGGGAAAGCAATATATCCAAAGTCGTCTTTGACACAGGACCTTCTGCATGAACAGGTCAGCTCCAGAATCTGGCTCAGTTGGTCTTTTCATACGTGGTAATATAACTAATACAAGCTTCATCCAAAGGGGGAGGCCCAGATCAGTCTGAATATAACTGTATTTGGCCTAAGTTTGGACCCAAGTGTTGTCATGGATACAGACTCATGTTCACCTCTGCTCTGTGGCTCCCTGGTCCTGACTGCACACTTTGCTAAATAGACGGAGGGTAAAGGATCAAATCAATGCTTCTGTTCCAACGCAAATGTACCAATCCTGCCTCTAATGCCTCTGACAGAACCAGAAGTCCTGTAATGGTCCTGCAGAGGGGACATTTAGGAAGGATTGTGCATGTACTAATAAGAGCAGTGGGCAGCAGTTAATAAGCGATAACGTCCATTTAGGGACCTGACCCGGCGACCTTCTGGTTTCTTCTGGTCCTTATGGACTGAGCTACTGAGGCCCTAACCCTGCATGCGGGGCTCATGTGTAACTATCTCTGTTCTCCGAATCAAATCCAGTAAATGTGTTATTTTTAAACTTTCTGTCCAAGAAAACACTCAGGTGCAGCTTCTTCCTGACCCGACACTGCCGTAT
>NW_011350260.1:2078-11062 GCF_000735185.1 Notothenia coriiceps
CCGAGACCCCCGGCCACACGCTATACCAGCCCGGCTTTGATTGTGCCTAACTGATCTCCACACTCCTAAGTGTCCCCCTCCCTGAACCAGGTAGAGCTCTGAACTCCACGTGATATAATGTCAAACTCTCTGTTTATGTCTCTTTAGAAGCTGAATTTGAGGATTGTCCAAAACGAATAACGCACTTTCTGTACTTGACCCATACTAGTGGCGTGGCTTTATGATCAGTTGGCCCTCTTGGTCCAGACCTGAACATCTCAGAAACTGTTGAACTGCCATTGAAATGTGTGTCGTGGTCCCCAGATGGGGAAGATACTGTGAGGTTCATGTGCTGTTTTTACTGAAATGTCTGAAGGTTCATCATGAAGTTTTATGAACTTTATGAAACGTATAAATGTATTATTTCATGGATGACAGGACAGAGAGGGAGAGTCAGACCGGAGGTAAATGAGGAAAAAGAGAAGAGTTCCTGAGCCAAACACACACTGTGGGTTTCCTGCTGTAGCTCACAGCTAGTCTACATGTTGGCTATTTGGCTCAGATGGACATGAGCACGCAGCAGATAAAAGCACCACTCTGGTCTCTGTGAGCAGACTATATGTTTTTTTGCCATATTTAAATCCATGTATCATAATTGATGCTGTACACACAAGACGTAATGAGTGCCGACCTGTCCCAGGGCAGCATAAAGTATGGTTTTATTGGATAACCTGGGGTGGTGGCACATACCACAAGGTGAGCTTTCATTTTTGGATTGGAAGGGCTTGTTTCTTCCGTCTGTGGACCCCGTTAGACTCAGTTTTCACTAAGACTTGCTATATGGGTAAGTTAACTTATCCAGCTAGGGATAAAGTAACTAAGTAACAGCCAGCTGATACTGGCAACATGGCTGCGGACACTAAGGATCAGAACCAAACTACCAGGACATCTCAAAACACTATACAAAATAAATAAAGCCACTTTGTGAGCAATTGTTCAAACCATGGTCATATTGCTAAAACGAATTTTAGACTGGTCTATTTTTATGTTTACACATCACATATTTGCTGCACTAATGCCTTATTAAGATCGTTGTGTAATAAAGGGCTGCAGCACACTTTTCCAAACTGAGAATATTAGAACTCTACAGGACATCAGCCAGGACACAAGGACATACAGACTGACATCCTGCGTACAGCCGGATTAAAACATTATTTCAATTAAGAGCAATTTAACTTTCAAACACAAAATAGTTCACTTTCTGTTTGCTTTCTTTCTTCCTTGTAACTTTATTTTCCAAAAACTTGAGGGATGTCCGAGGCTCCTCCGATTGGTCAAAAACTCAACCGTCACTCCTGAAGCTGTTTGAGTTTTGTCTCCTTTTCAGTTTTTCCTGATGTTCCTCGATGCCACCTCTGTGGGGCGTTTAAAGACTCTGAAGGAGTGGACAGTGGCGCTGCCTGTGATTGGCTTTTCACACAGGTGAGTCTGCCTCCACAGCGTTCCGTGACAATTCCCAGACGGACTCCCTGAGGGGGGAGCGTCTGCCTCTCCATTAGTTCAGCCTCTGTGTGGCTGTACGGGGGCTGAACTACACACTGTTTTAAAAGTCATACTTCTAACGCAAAACATAGCAGCCCCACCCAGGGTCCTGTTCACCGTGCTATTTAGTTCCATGCTATCCGTCTGAACCTTTCATGAAAATTATGCTCAACATCAGTATCAAGCTGAAAGCACAGTGTTCCTGTGATCAGACACTCTGTTCTTTTACAGGGACAAGCAGTCTGCCATATCTAAATCCATTATCATTCATGCTTGAGCTACATAGAACTCGTAATGGATGAAGTCACAACAAGATGAGCTTTCATTTTTGGATTGGAAGGGCTTGTGTTTTCAGTCTTTGTACTATGTGAAACTCACTTTTTAATATGTTTGTGTATTACGGGTAATGTATTAAAAGTTGACTCCTGAAATGGCTTTGTGTTTTCTACTGTTTGGATGCAGCCAGAGGAAATGACAAGTGAAGAATCTGCATCATCAGCTGATGGCAGCTGTATCATCAGCACACAGCAATGATCTGATAACGCCATTAGTAAACATTATACTGGTGTACATGCTTATGTAAGAATATTGATGGATACCGTAGTATGATATACAAATGTACTTGTGGTGCAGGTGAAAGAAAGCAGCCGTGTGGGGGGGTCATGAGCAGCTTCCGCCTCAGCTCGGCTGCCATATGTGAGGGTGTGTTTCAGCCCCCCCCCCCGACATGTTCTCAGGTCACCGTACTGCTGAGGTGTGTGTGTGTGTGTGTGTGTGTGTGTGTGTGTGTGTGTGTGTGTGTGTGTGTGTGTGTGTGTGTGTGTGTGTGTGTGCGTGCGTGCGTGCGCGCGTGCGTGCGTGCATGTGTGGATGGGGCAGGTCACCTCCACCTGACTCTGCCAGGTCATCTGTCGCAGAACATCTTAATCACTGATAACAACCAGCAGGCCATCTGTCTGATCTGCCGCCGCTATATCAGCCACAGAATAGCCATATGTGTGTTTGGTTTCCAATCATTTCAGAAGAGGGTTGGTCTCCATCTGTAGACTCCTCCTGCCTCCTGTCTCCTCGCTTTTTTCGCAACAGGAAATGGTAAAATTGGCAATGAAACATTATTTTGTATTATCTAACGATGACTAAACTATGAGGTGACTACTGTGGCTACAGGTGGTCTGACTTTGTTCAGAGATAGAACAAGACTCAGATTTGATCCTTTACTTAAGTAAAAGTAGCACATTTATTTGTAAAAGTACTCTGTCACTAATCAAAGTCCTGCATTAAAATGTGACTCAAGCAAAAGTCCAAAAGTATTGACATCAAATGATACTTAAAATACCAAAAGTAAAGCTATGCCTGAAGACCGATTTCAGAATAAGCAAGCAGCATTTGACTGTTGTACACAAACATAGCACAAATAGTTGACGTTAAAACTTTTTGTAATATATAGTATCATTTTACTTTGTACCATTTAGTTCTCTAGTTTTCTTTCGTACGGATGCACTAAGTTTAAAGTTTACAACATGTATTTGAATGCAACATCAGAAAAGTTACAATAGCTGTTTAATAAATTTAGTAGAGTAAATGACATGATTTCCATTTGAAATAGAGTGTATCAAACGTATTCAATAGTTTTTCATGGAAATACTGTTATGTATTGTACTTCAAAATTGTACTTAGTTGCTTTCCACCATTGCTGTCTTCATGATGTCTTGAGTGGTGGCTCACAAAATAACTGACTGCTGACAATCTTTTTGCTTCATAATAATATTACTAAAAGTTATCATTCAGAAATGACATAAATAATGACATTTAACATAAAAAAGATATGTTGTGTACTCTGAGCTGTAATAAAGCAGCTGTTGCATGAGATGGACCACAGCCTTTCTCTAGCTTTATGAAAGTGAAATACGCTCAAATGTCTTCTCTGTATGAATCACATTTTAAACTCATATTACAGACAAAATTATAAATGCAGCAAATAACTACTCTTCATTCTGTTTCCTTAAGGGCACTTGCATTGCTACGCAGCGCTCATCTGCTTTTTGTACAGATCATGTTATTTCTTATCATACATCGGACTATTTGTTTTCCTCTTTGTCCCCCAAAGCATAGATGGTCTCATCAGATGGACCGTCCATCATGGACCCATCATGGACCCATCATGGACCCATGGTACCGTCCATCATGGACCCGTCATGGACCCATCATGGACCCATGGTACCGTCCATCATGGACCCATCATGGACCCATCATGGACCCATGGTACCGTCCATCATGGACCCATCATGGACCCATGGTACCGTCCATCATGGACCCATCATGGACCCATGGTACCGTGCAACAGTGCAGCTCTTGAATGCAAACCAGAAGCTATGGGCGTTTATTGATTCCATGTTGCATATGAAGCATGTTGGCTCTAAGTTGATGTGTTTTGAGGGTATCATTTCAAAAGTGTGAATCTACTCTGTTATCCTTACACCTGATAGATGTCTGTTGCTTGATTTCATGTAAAACGTTCAAACTGAAAACATTTGACCAATGTTGACATGGAAAAGTACGTTTGATTCGATCTCCATTTGAAAGTGACTCCAGTAACAACAGTACTGGAACACATCACAGTCCAAAGCTAGTTCATACCATTCAAAGTCACCTCAGAACATACAACAGCAATTGAACGCATCACTGTTGAAAGATACTTAAGTGAATGGGCTGTAAGTGAACACACCACCTTTCAAAGCCACTTCAGTACAGTACGCACAACAGTTATTGAACGCATCAAAGATCAATGCTAGTTCAGGAAATAGAACACGTTACACCTGGCCCAAAGCTCATCCATCAAGTACATGTTGAAGCTCGGCTTTAAATCTACATGAACATATTTAAGGAATAATCTTTGGGGATCTACTTAAGTTATTGTTTGTAGATAAAGGTAAAGAAACGTGTGTCACAGTTGAGTGACAAATGGGATGGCAGTGAGGACTGAATACGAATGAAGCAGTAATGATACTGCTTCATTCATATTCAGTCCTCACTGCCATCCCATAATCAGAAAGCTAACCTGCAGTTAAATGCTTCAACATCTACTCCACACTCCTTCTCAGAGCTAACCAGACATCTGGAGTCAGAGCATTCAGAATGTCTTTTAATGTTGATTAACCCATTGACCCCTGATGGGTTGAAGCAGGGGACAGCTCCCCCCCCCCCCCTGTCAGAGCTTTAATAAGACGTCAGCCACACAGAGAGGCGATGCCAGGACACCAGAGCTGGTGCCAGCCCTGCCGGACCATCAGAGGAGTCCTCTAACCCCTCCAACAGAGCGGAGGGGGGACTGGCATCTGCTTTAATAAGGCTGCCCACTCCTCATGTCACCCCCCCACTGCCTGAGCTGTGGAATGGGCAGTAGTGGGGGGGAGAGGGGGCAGAGGTAACAGCTGCCTGCAACCCGGCCGTGGCAGGACCAGCTTTATTATGGGCGTCCGGGACCCCAGCTGATCCCCTCCCAGGGTCCTGTCACTCTGACGTCTTCATCACTGAGTGGAGCCGACAGCCGGGCCTGCCAGCCAGAGGAGGTGACAACAAATCCAATTACCTCCCCTCCATGGTGCCGGCCAGACTCGGGGGGGTAGTGGGACAGAGGAGGATGTTGCTAGTAGAGAGGATGGAGGCAGGACGAGGGGACGAGGGGTGGTCCGCCAGCAGCAGACTGACGGAGGCCAGGACGATCAACCTGAGGTACTGTATTTATTCTGCTGTGAAACTTTCAGGACATAGAAACGTGTGCATGGCAAACAGAGTATACCATGAACTGGTTCGATGTTGACCTCTACATCCATGCTGTTGACGAACATATTTACCAATGCCTCTGCCTTCTACCCAGATTATCACTCTACTCCTATAGTCAGCGTTCAGGCACCCCCCCTCCGTTGCCACTTTCTCTCTTTATGAATATTTTGGTCTCGACTTTTGGCCGTAACTTCCAATAACTCTCCAGTGTCTGCCATCAAGTTCCAGCTCTCCTCTGTTCTCCTCTGTTCTCCTTGTCTTCGAGTCCTTGCTCCAGAGCTTTCCTTTACACACGCTATACGGCTGTTTCCTTTCTGCTTATGAACTATGATCATCATTGTTCACACCAGATGTCCGAGTCCCTCTTCCCCTGCTTGTACTTATAGAACTGAATTTATATCCAGTAACTTCTTCCTGTGGTGGAAAGGAAATGCTGATGTGACTCTACCAAAAGGAACAGTGAAGCGCCGACCTTTCACCTCACACACACAAGCACACAGCTCCAGCTGCATAAACAAGCAGCTCTGCCTCACACGCTTCACAAATCTATAGGATCTAAAACTGCGTGCTGCTGCGCTATCATATTCATGGCACACAGATTTTTGATGTGCGACATGTGGCACAGTGCGATATGTTGCACTGTGCCACATGTTGCACTGTGCCACATTTTTTTAATCTGATTGACATATATAAATTCTAGAATAGTATTTTTTACAAATGCATTACATTGGAATATCTCTTAGAAGCATCACCTTCCTGAAGGATCCGTCAGGTGAGGGTTGCTGGCCCTAAACACAGACACGCTGTTTGGCCTCCTATGTGCTCAAACTGGCATCCCTTCATTGACGTCCTTCCTATGTCTCCATTCTAAGCAGGGGTTGAGTGGGGGTGAATAACACAAACCCAATGAGCTGATTCTGGCCTGCTTCTAAACATTAACTCAATCAAATCTCCATAAACAAATTGGTTCCTACTGATGTTCTGGGACGGAACATGTTAAGTGCTGATCATCGCAGGCCAGTATTGATCAGCAGTCTGCACAGCTGCCCCCTGTGAGGATGAGGGTGAAGGAGAGGGGGTCTGGCAGAGAGGATGATGGGAGGGGTTGAAGGGAAAAGCAAAAGGAGGCAATTTGCCAAAGCGGAGCCGCTCTGTTCCCTCTCTGAACACCCCTTATCATCCATAGAGCTTGAGTGTCGGGAGTTTTGCATTCAATCGGTGACTTTGGTGCCCAACCGGAGAAGATCATTCACCACTTCCTCTCCTGACACCCCCCCCCCCACACACACACAGGGAAGGGATGATCGATCCATGAGTGCAGAGGGAGTAGGGCGCAGAGTGTGTCTCACAGAGTTGGGGCATCTCTAACTTTTGAAGGTGGTTGAAGCCTTGCCAAGATGTTTTATATTCATAGTTAAATATTCAGCGCGCATGGTGGACAGGGGCAATTTCTGCAGTCAGCCTGCTATTGAAAAGTGAAAGGGATGAGGCTGCTGGATGAAGGGAGCGAGAGACACGGGGCTTCATGGTAGTCAGATGAGAGGCTGCCAGCTGCTGATGGCTGACTGTCTGAGCATGGCGCCTCAGGACATGCCCGCTGGAAGGCGATGCGATCTGATGCCCACATATACATATGGCCCTTATGCAGACGAGGCCCCTATCAGCTGCAGAACTTCCAGGGTTTTGGTCATCATGCCGAGTTGTTTGAGCGGGCGTCCTGCATGTCTGAATGAGGAATGTGGACTTACTGGGCTGGGACCACTGAGAGAGAGAGGCTCTGCATGAAACCACACGGAAAAACTGAAAAGTTGAATTTAATTAAATGTCAGCAGATGTCACATAACTGTTATAGGTTAGTTAAAAGCAATAATATCAATTTTGAATAAAAAAGATTAGGTTCAACTAAATATTATTACTTTCATCAAACCTTATGCAGTTATATGAACTTTGCTGACATAATACACTTCATGAAAGTCAACGTTTCAGTTCTTCCGTGTGTCCATTCACCCCTAAGTCAAATACTTTTCGCTCTCTCAGTTACTTTTGTTTAAAGATACAGTGTAATTCTGATGCCTTCTGGTTCAACCCCACACATGTCGGTGGATTCACAGGAGCACGCTACAGGGACCTTTACTTCCTCTGGAAATAGGTTCAATAGAAACTGTTTTCCCAGCTAAATCTGGAGATGAATATACCCGGGCAGAGACTCTGGGAAGAGAGGTTGCTGTTACTTTTTTTTTAATGTAATTTTTGCAATGTAATTTGTCAGTTCTGTGAGAACCACACATGGGGTTTGGTTAACCTCCATTGAATTGGGGTGAAGGCAGGAATACAGGATATACCAAATAATCTAACACAACGCCAGAAAAGAAAACGTGCAGATTATTTTCTTTCTAAATACATGTGGAAGTATATATATTTAGGGTGAAGCGACCCTCTAATGACTGTGAGTGGTAAAGCAGCTCATTAACACTTTGGATCTGATGAGAGCTGCCTTACAGGCATAATGGGGGTTGGACACATTAACATGAACAATTGTACAATAATGTTTAATTGAAAAAGATGGAGCAAGAATGAATACATTAGTTTAAAGTTTACATCATCCATACATTATGCGCAACCAGAACACTGGGAAATAAATGTTCTGTTGTAGCTGTTTCACTCTGCTTCCAGTCTTTATGCTAAGCTAGGCTAACCACGACTGGATTTTAGAATTGGACTTGGATATGAGATGAATATCAATCTGTCACCCTTAACAAGAAGGCACATATGTACTTCTCAATATGTTGAACTTTCAATCCCTACTCCTTAAACTACAAACTTGTTCAAATCAAGATTCAGAACAAGTTCCCTACAGAGAAATCAAATAAAGCGTAAGACATTCTGAATGTTTAGCTTTAGGTTCAGAGTTTAACTTGGTGATTAACAGTTTCAGTGAAATACAGGAACAGACAAATACAGAATACATATTTAACATTTTTTGCAACTTTGAAGCTACTTGAGAGGAAATTGAGGGACAATCAAGTTTCAAGAGGTTTCCAATCAACACTATGTGGGGCGTGTGGGTATGCAAAGCTAGCATGAGTCTGACTGTAACAATATGAACACGTGTGTTTCCGTGTTCACACCTCGCTCCTGACTGTCACTTTTCCATCACCTCGCCGTACGGAGAGGATAAAAACACATCCATCCCTCTTCCTGTGATAGTGCAGGTCACACCTCTCGGCTTGTGAGAGTGGGAGTGATTAAAAATGACAGGGAGACATGTTGAGTGTTTTTCATCAAAGACTGCAGCGGCTGCGTATCAGAACCGGGGCTCCGCAGGGGGAACCATCCGCTCCCCTCCGGCCCCAACCCAGACCCTGAAATGCTGATCCCCCCCTCCCCTTCCCCTGACTACACGTCCAAGTGATTACACTACACCCCCCCAACCCCTCACTTACACACAAATACACACAGGCGCGCACACACACGCTCAGAGGGGCTAATTAAGGCTTTAATATGCAAATGAGAGCCGCAGTAAATTACACAGCTGGCAAATATGCCTGTTTTTGCCTGAAAATACATCAGGAGTGCAGCGAGGAGTGTGTTGCTGCTGTTGTTGTTGTGTTTGCAGAGAGACAGGGGATTGGCCCCCACCCTTCAAACCCCCATCAACTCCCCCTAAGCAACCCAAGCGC
>NW_011350260.1:11100-16827 GCF_000735185.1 Notothenia coriiceps
GCTCCTCCAGCTCGGTTCCTTTCAGAGGTATCAGGAGGAAGACTCTGCAGCTAATGTTGCATTTTAGTGACACCACAGGAGTCAGTGTTAGTATGGAGCTCATATCAACGGTGATGGGACATTTACTTTCTTTACACATTTCATTGTTTGTTTATGGTTTTGAAAAATGTATTCTTTCTTTGAGATACTACAGTATATGTGGGAAAATGGCAAAATACAAAAAGAGTAAAAATCATAGAAATTCATGAAACAGTCAAAACCTTACGTAACTTACGAGTTACGACAGATGTTTTAAAGCCTTCCATAACAGAGGGTACTGGGATTTTAATGATATTCAAATGTTTATTTAACTGATGACCAAATGGACAACTAATCTCAGTAACAATGCAGAGCTTGTAGATTTGTATATATTAACATTATATATTTTGAATCTATATCACTTTAATATACTCCACTGCGTACTAATAAAACGTGTTTTACAGATGAGGCACGTTATTCATTTGTTTTTGTTTGTTTTGCCTTTTCCCTTTTTATGCACGTGAATACAGCAACTCTGTGATATATGTATAACATTTGAATGTATCAAGAATATATTATACATTGTTGAACATTTAAATAAAATATTGTGGTTAAAATTCAGTGAATGGGTTTTTTTACATGAAAGGGTCAGCTCCCCCTCTTCGGGAGAGTATCTAGACCAGAGCTGTAGTATGGGTCTGCAGACAACCCTGGAACCATACGGTCCCTCAATACATCTAATGTGTTTAGGACATCATATCAAATATAATCTTAAATCTTATTTGAGCTCACAAGATACATATTCCAAATAAAGGGGTGTTTAATTGACACATTATTAAACCAAAAGAAAACCTAGTGAAAGTTAGTCTAATCCTTTTATGTTTGACCATTGTGTGTGATTATATTGTTACATTTGAATTCAGTAAACTCTTTAAGGGACTCTCCCTGCTCCTCCACAGGGATCCTTCTGGACTGGTCTGTCCTCTTCTCTCTGTGCTCTCTGAACTCTATGGGCTGTTTCGTTCCAGGAGGTGACTGGCTGATCTGGGAACCTTGCCCCCCCCCTGCCGGAGCTTTGTTCTGCCTGGCTGCTGGTGTCTGCCTACGTTCTCAGTTCCCCAGAGCAGCGGTGTCATCATGATGCGACTGAAACCTGAGTGTGACTACATGCATGGTCAGGCCGTCATGTCACCCCCCCAGGGACTGACCGTGACAGGAAGGGGGCCCCAAACATACCCAGAGACCTCTTAGTTTCACGCTGCTCCTAAAATAAGACTCCACACTCCTTCAAATGGTGTCCTCTGGGCCGACGTCTCCCACAGCTATCTCTCCACACACACACACACACACACACACACACACACACACACACACACACACACACACACACACACACACACACACACACACACACACACACACACACACACAATGCACACACACACGTATCAGATATCACTCCCGTACCTCGCACATTATCAGAAATGTTAGTTTCACGCTGAGGTGTGAACAGTTGTTGGCTGAAATATGGAATATCAGACCGACAATGTAAACAAGTTATTCGTTCCAAAAAAACATCAGTATGGTGCAGGCTGCTTCTTACTAGCCATGTTAACGATGGGATGCGACCTAGTGGTCAAACGTATTATAACTGGGGGCAAAGCAGGAAGTCAGGTGACTGAGAAGGTAGCAGGGTGGATGGGTCAATATACACAGGATAATTTGACTTATTTTAACCTGCTCATATCAATTAAGTTATGTAAGTTTAGTGCGTTATGTGCATATCTTAACTATGAACAAACAAACTTATTTTAAACTACAATCTTTCCTAAGTCTAACCAAATAATGTTGTTCCTCAACTCAACCAAGTAGTTCTGTTGTAATTCACACTCACTACACAATTATTGTGTGATGATATCAGTATTATGGGGTATCTAAAGAGACCATGGAAATGTTTTTTATATTTTGTTATCATTCAAATTCATGTTTACATTTTTTGTGTGTCTTGTCTCTTTTTAACCAAATGAATTGAGTGGATTATAGAGTGGAATGTACATTAAGGAGGGGCAGACGCTCCCAAGTCTCTTCAAACAGACACTAATTCAAATCAGTTATTTGTATTTTTAGCACACAATCCAAATGAACATTTTTGTAATTGTATTTCAATATTTGTATATATCAGTATTCACATTAGATCTAGTGTTAGGAATATCTTTTAATATTATTGCTGTGAGAGCAATATGTAATGTTCCAAGATGACAGCTTGACTGCCTTTGCAACAATCAGTTAGAAACATGGTGTGAAGTCTGTCAAGTATCATTACAAAGGTGAAAGGTCATACCATCAACAGACACTTTCTTTGGTACAGCTTTACAGTCAAATGCAATCCCAAATCATTAAGACATCAAATCAGTTTTTATGATGCAAATAATGTTCAGGTATTTTCTAATGTCATAGGTGTTTATTCAATTCTACATTTTAGCATTTAAGAGAAAGTTAGTGATGTGTTACACTGAACTGTTTCAAATATTCTGGTCCCCTCATGTATGTTAAGCAACAGAATAGAAACTCTTTTTCTAGTTATCGTTACAGCACTCTTTGCATAGCTTAACACGATCAAGAAACATATTGAGTTCAAACATTTGCAAAACTTGTGTTGAGGTGCGATTTGATTAGATTGCAACAGATGTGCCTAACGCAGTGTTTCTGAAACTATGTTTCTTTGACCAAAAATAAGTAAAGTTACTAAAAATCCCTTTACTCCTCCTGTCAAAGTCCCCACCTGCTCCTGTCACCCCTCTCCACAAATCACTGAAACAAACTACTCAACACAAACACACTTCATGCTGCTGTAATGATCACTCAGTGAGACATCTACAGCTACACCTCGCTGACACGCAACATTCAGAGAGGACACTGAGCTGATCACTGAGCCTATCACTGAGCCAATCACTGAGCCTATCACTGAGCCAATCACTGAGCTGATCCTCTAACAGCTGACAGGACGCCACGCTGCTCAACCCAAAGCCAAACACTGCATCACAAACAGGTAAACAGGCGGAGGAGCCCCCGCCCGACCCGCCTGATAAGGATGTGTCCACCTTACAACGCTGGCTATTGCCCCTGTAGCAATGGGCTTTGACCCCCCTGTGGCCCCCTCCAATAGAAGAAGTTATGATAACACAATTGTAGGTAGCATTGTGCTGTAACTAGCCAAAGATAACAAAGCATTTTGTTTTTCATACTGTAATGTAGTACTTACTGAAACATCATGGTCATTTACGTTTCATTTTTGTGCGCAATGACCAAAATACAAGTTTTAAAATGTTGAACACTGTCTTTGTCTCTTTTGTCCCTCTGAAAAAAAACTGGCCCTAGCATGGCCCCCCAAGTAAAATTGATCTAGAACCGCCACTGCTACAGACGGAACTTTCCTCCCAGAAAAGAGTGCTTTCCACCAGGGCCAGGGTGCATGAATATTTCAATGGGTAAATAATTCATAATGAACGGCAAACAGGCCAGTGATCAAATGGAGCAGCATTGCAACAGACATGAAAAATCTGACTCTTGTAAACAAAGACCAGAGGACCCAGATTTCCTCCCCTCTTGCCACCGTCTCCTCTCGCCTTTTAAATATGCGCATGTTCAATCGCCCCCCGCATCGTCCTCAAACCACACACACACACGAGGCCCATGTATGAACACACAGACTCCGTATCAGCGACTCTGTCGAACACACAAAGTGTTGCCGTAACCTCCCCGTCACTCACTCACATTCATACCCACACTTATTTCCCTTCAGAAGAATGACATTTTCACGTATTCCTGGGCGACCCGGGGAATGTGACTGAGCGAGAACACTTGATCTGGCCACCCGCTGTTTTCTGATGGAAAGATTTGCTTTTTAATACAATCGTCACTACCCCCACCTGGATATGCCACGCCAAGACAAATCCCAGCTGTGTGACTCCAAAACCTGACAGAGCTTAAAAATTCCCTTATTACCATTCCCTTAAAATATCCAGACACACTAACTCCCAACAATGGTGGAAATGCTAATCACGTCTCTCGGCGGCTTATAGGAGCATGAAAACAGCCGCCAATATGGAGGCTTTGGTGCATGTGCAAAAGTGAGGAAGAAGAGGAGGAAGAACAGGCAGCTTTAATGACACACAGTCACAGAAGCGGCATGGCTCTTAAAGGCTGCTTCTCTGAAATCTGGCCCATCTTGCTGCTTGACTTTAGCCAGAGGAGACTTTTCATAAAAATCAGACTTAATCGTGTAAACAACGCGCAGACAAACAGAAAACCACTGCAAACAAAAATAAAACAACTCTGGAAGCTGTGCACGGATCGCCTTCAGAGTTAATTTTAAAGTAAGCATTCCGTTCCTTGGAGATTTTAATTAATGCTTTAATATGCAAATAAGTTAGCAGAGATAAAATCATGACAAACAGATGGCAAGTGTGGGTAATTATTTTTGTGAATCCAGCAGGGGGATGTATTAAAGTTATGGTATTGTTTACTTCAGGCCTCTGCAGCCATGGATGGGGGGGGGGGGGTAACGACTTACGTGTGTCTCCAAATGACAAAGTGAGATGCAGTGAGTCTGAAAATATCACAAATGCAAGATATTAAGGGTATCCTCAGTCTCCAGTAGCCTTTCATTCATGAGGAATATTCATATATTTGAATTAAAACCAATGGTCATTTGAATACCTACAAATCTGAAACACTTTTTTACTAAAAGGGCACAACCCCATACATTCCACATCAGGCAGGGCGGATGTCAATAAACAACCGTGAAGTAAGAGAAATCACAGTTTATAATACCAGGTAATGTTTTTTATGGATTAAATAATGCTGTTTAGAAAACCTCACCAAAAGGAGTAATTAGTGCAGCAGATGGAGTTTTCATGGATGTCATGCTAGATGTTTCAACCCCGTCTCACAAAAAAAAGTGTAATAACGACGTTGGTCCACAACGTAGGACGTAGTATTTCTACAAAAATTCCTCTGAAATTGTAAAATCCCTACGTTTTTTTTCACCATTCATTCCAATGGCTGGCGTCTATGTCACGTGATCTTCAAATTTCTCCCTGCAGAAAAAAAAAACATGGCCGAACTTCGTTTTATTCTCGGTGTAAAATGCCTATTTTAAAGTTAGTTTGGCCATTAAAATGCGTTTTGATGTCATTTGATGCGAGAAATACGAGTTGTTATTTCAGATTATGTGTGCAGTGGATGTACATGATCTTTAGTTTGCTAGTTATTATGAAGATTACTTCAGGAAATTGTGTCTATACAACGTTTTCATTGTTACCAAGGTGGTTGCTAGGGATGCTGCTATCGATATTATTTCTGTTATGTTGTGTAAAATGGTGTTATCTTTATTGCTACCCCCTTCCCCGTCAATGTTGGTCCACAGCGCAAACGTATTAGTTTAACAAAATCCGCAATTGTGGCATAGTGTGGTGCCGAGAGATGGGAGTCGGAGGCGGGGTATCAAAGGTACAAGCTAGACTTTTATTTAGCAAAAACGGACCGGCGGAGACAGGAAGTCCAGCTCACTAAAATGTCCGTGCAGAACAATACCCTAACCCCATAGATCCGTGGGTGAATAATGTTAATCACCACAATAGATACGTTATTTTCCCCTGTGCAATTCTCAATTTACTCAACAATCAGACATAATTATCCTTGTGTTTA
>NW_011350261.1:0-3536 GCF_000735185.1 Notothenia coriiceps
CATCTTGTGTGTCATATGCAGCTCGTTACGTTTATAATTTGCAATGATTATTATTTCCGTCCTCTTCACTGCCAGAGAAGAGCGTCTCCCTGTGGTCTCTCTGTGTGCGGGGGCTGGACTCTAAACGAGACATGCTGGAGCGGAACAGAGATCTGCCGTGGGACGGACGTTCAGAGACAGTATGAGAGACACATTTGACTAAAATTTTATTTGTTATCGACTAAAAACTAGACTAAAACTACAAGGATACGGAATGATCAAAATGTGATAAAACGTAATAACGCATTTTCTGTCTAAAGACTAGACTAAATCAAAAACAGCTGCCAAAATTAACACTGCTATTATGTGTTGACAGAGTTTATGTGTGATTAGCACTGCAGGAGTTGGACTGGTATATATCCCCTTTTTAAAGAGCGAATATTCGGGCTGTAACAATGGAGCGTCACCTCGTGTGCTCACAGCCTCACTAACACCCTCCTTAATACGGTTACAAACCTCTGGGTTTCACTTTCATTGTGTTAGCCAGCTGCATCCCTGACACCAGTGTATGAGTCTGTAATCTCCTGCCTACACACATGGCGCGAGTAACCATCTAAGCCCATCGGGAGGGGGGGGAGGCTATATACAGCGAACTGAGGAGACGCATACAAACAGATCTCTGTCTTGCAAAGCTTCGCTTAAAGGACTCTGCCCTGGTATTGGCGGAGAACCACAACAAACACAGCACACAGCACACCCACACACACACACACACACACACACACCACACACACACACACACGCAGCACACACACACACGAACACACATCACAGAAAACACACCACCCTTCCCCTCTCCTTTTTCCATCTTTGTCTCTCTGGCGAATTCATTTTTGTCTTCTCAAGCGAACGGCTTAAAAGCTAGACAATATTATTCTGAGCGAGCAGTGATGGGAACGCCACATGCAAAGACAAACCATTTCAGGGTCCTTAATTGTGTGTGTTTTGTTTCGGGTTAAAAGACACACACACTTGGCGGCGCTTCCTGCAACTGCACAAAAGCTTACACGCTGGGACAGTGTTGCCCATGTACACCTGGTTGTGGCTGTGAATGGACGAGAGGCTGTTGGGAAAACACATTTTCTTTTTACAGCAGCGGTGTCAAGGAGTTGCAAATGAAATTGCGGTTTATTTTTTTACGTGTTATTATACGGTTAAATGGCCGCCGCTTTAGCAGGACAGCCATTACCATGTCCCACAGAGGGCATCTCTTTGAGTGCAACCATGATGCTGATATGCCGCGATGAAATGTAGTTTGTAAAGGTCGCCCATCATCCTCTTCTGTCCATCAAGTATATTCACAGGTCTCACGATATATCCAGAAGCCTGTGTCCTGATTGGCTGGACACGCACCAAGACAGTCATTGCGCGATTACCCATAATCCCTCTGTTTCAGCCCCGTGTTTCAAAGTGCTGATTCTCTGTTGCGTTACTTTAGATGAAAATAAGGAGCCCCTCCCCACGCCCCTCTCGAGAGACATTTTGTTAAAAGAACTCAATGGAGCTCTAGGAGGAGATTCAGGTGATAAGGGGGGGGGGGGTTACCTTGTTGCTGATTGGCTAATGGTTACACAAGACAACACATCGTTATGACATCATAAAGTCTTTGATCCTGAAACTTTCAGAGTCTCTTTCCACAGAGGGGACACATGTTGATGTAGAAGAGACATGAAGAAGAGGGGACACATGTTGATGTAGAAGAGACATGAAGAAGAGGGGACACATGTTGATGTAGAAGAGACATGAAGAAGAGGGGACACATGTTGATGTAGAAGAGACATGAAGAAGAGGGGAGACATGTTGATGTAGAAGAGACATGAAGAAGGGGAGCATGTTGATGTAGGGACATGGAGAAGAGGGGACACATGTTGATGTAGAAGAGACATGAAGAAGAGGGGACACATGTTGATGTAGAAGAGACATGAAGAAGAGGGGACACATGTTGATGTAGAAGAGACATGAAGAAGAGGGGACACATGTTGATGTAGAGGAGACATGAAGAAGTGGAATTTGCGTGACCTTAAAGGCTGACCTGGGGTCTGTTTTCTCCCCCTCAGTCGTACATGGAGGACCACCTGAAGAACAAGAACCGTCTGGAGCGGGAATGGGAGGCTTTGTGTTCGTATCAGGCCGAACCCGGAGCCTGGAGCGTGGGACACGGAGAGCAGAACTCCAGGAAGAACCGCTCTGACGCCGTGGTCGTATGTGAGTCACCCCTAATTTCTATTCAGTGTATTTGTTGGGGGGTTTCGAAGCCAAGGTGTTAAACCCAGAGATGACTCAGTATTTAACACTTCCTGTCACCTGTTCCGGAAGTCAATGGTTTTCTGAATGGTTTTTTTCAACCTGGAATAACATCTGTGGTTAATACTGAAGAGGTTTGAAGCAATCTATGAATTATAGCTAAATCTGCAAAATCCTAGCAATACTAACTCAGGTGGGCGGGGCTTAGTTAACTGTCAATTACTTTAAGATTTATTTTGTTTAATATACCCTAATTAAGCTCTTACTCCGAGTAATATTCCACTGAAGCTGATTTGAGATGGACGCAGCCTCTAGTTGCTAACCCGTAAAATAGCATCACACTGGGCAGCCAATGGGTTTAGACCATTGGATTTTGGATTAAACCATTCTCGAAACATATTGACTTTGAGTACTGTCAGTCAAATTGGATCAAACCACTTCCACAGTCCTGATGGAGAAGAGTTTTTGACTGTTTCTCATCATAAATAACACATTTCAAACTTTGATTTCTGGTCATTTAGTCACAAAAAACATTTGCTGCCAAGATTTAGGGTCTTTGACTTTAAAGCAAATGTGTTGAAGAAGACTACTGAGTCTCAAACAGATTATCTTTGTTTTAAAAAAGAGGATTTTCCAGCTTCTCCAGATCAGATAATTATTTCCCCTCCGTATTGAAGGTGGAGCAGACTTCATATCAGTTGTTTAATGCATGATGAAAGTCTGGTGAAATTGAAGAGCCTGCAGCCGATCCTCTCATCGTGCTGTTATTGTGTTCAGACGAGAGGAATATTGGTTAATAAATAATACATGTCCTCTCACAGATGACCACTCCAGGATCACGCTGAAGGCGGAGAATAACCACGGGAACTCAGATTACATCAACGCCAGTCCCATAGTGAGTATAATACAGCTTTCATTATAATATCTGTCGTCAACAAGGCTTTTATTTTGTAGTCCCCACAGTAGTGAGTTGGTAAAATCGTCTAACAAGTGACATGTAATCTAATCTGATCATAGAAGTCATTTGAATTCAAGCTTTCCTCAAAAAACGTCTGCATTTAAAGGTCCCATGTCATGCTTTCCTGGTTATCACCCGTCCCCTTGTGTGTGATGAAGGTTGTTCTGCATGTGAACGGTCTGCAGAGTCACAAACCCTCAAAGTACACCCTGTAGAGAGTAAAACTCTAACACAGAGAAGACCTGTCTGTGCTGCCCCAGAACGCCTCGTTGGATGATGTAGAAGAGACATGGAG
>NW_011350261.1:3558-4260 GCF_000735185.1 Notothenia coriiceps
GTTACAAAGAACTCAATGGAGCTCTAGGAGGAGATTCAGGTGATAAGGGGGGGGGGGGTTACCTTGTTGCTGATTGGCTAATGGTTACACAAGACAACACATCGTTATGACATCATAAAGTCTTTGATCCTGAAACTTTCAGAGTCTCTTTCCACAGAGGGGACACATGTTGATGTAGAAGAGACATGAAGAAGAGGGGACACATGTTGATGTAGAAGAGACATGAAGAAGAGGGGACACATGTTGATGTAGAAGAGACATGAAGAAGAGGGGAGACATGTTGATGTAGGAGAGACATGACCAAGAGGGGACACATGTTGATGTAGAAGAGACATGAAGAAGAGGGGACACATGTTGATGTAGAAGAGACATGAAGAAGAGGGGAGACATGTTGATGTAGAAGAGACATGAAGAAGAGGGACACGTGTTGATGTAGAAGAGACATGGAGAAGAGGGGACACATGTTGATGTAGAAGAGACATGGAGAAGAGGGGACACATGTTGATGTAGAAGAGACATGAAGAAGAGGGGACACATGTTGATGTAGAAGAGACATGAAGAAGAGGGGACACATGTTGATGTAGAAGAGACATGAAGAAGAGGGGACACATGTTGATGTAGAAGAGACATGAAGAAGAGGGGACACATGTTGATGTAGAAGAGACATGAAGAAGAGGGGACACATGTTGATGTAGAGGAGAC
>NW_011350261.1:5750-6111 GCF_000735185.1 Notothenia coriiceps
GTTATGACCCGTCCCCTTGTGTGTTATGAAGGTTGTTCTGCATGTAAACGGTCTGCAGAGTCAAACCCTCAAAGTACACCCTGTAGAGAGTAAAACTCTAACACAGAGAAGACCTGTCTGTGCTGCCCCAGAACGCCTCGTTGGACATTTCTCTTTTTCCATTGTTTGCTTCTTGGGTATAGTGACGTAACGTAACGGCTCCGCTGATTGGTCCATTTTGAACAATCTGCGGACTTCCTCACACACACACACACACACTCGGCGGGTCGTTGCGAGTGAGCTGACTCACTGGTGTGGGGTCGGCGAGACAGCGCAACCCAGCCCGAAACACACACACACACACACCCGCAGCCTGGCTGGG